>NC_090653.1:35526911-35531324 GCF_040937935.1 Hyperolius riggenbachi | reverse complement strand
GTTCTGATAAGATCGCCAGGGCGGCTGCGGGAGGGTTTTTTTTAAATAAAAAAAAAACTATTCCATGCAGCCAACTGAAAGTTGGCTGCATGAAAGCCCACTAGAGGGCGCTCCGGAGGCGTTCTTCCGATCGCCTCCGGCGCCCAGAATAAACAAGGAAGGCTGCAATGAGCAGCCTTCCTTGTTTGGCTTTCCTCGTCGCCATGGCGACGAGCGGAGTGACGTCATGGACGTCAGCCGACGTCCTGACATCTGCCGCCTCCGATCCAGCCCTTAGCGCTGGCCGGAACTATTTGTTCCGGCTGCGCAGGGCTCAGGCGGCTGGGGGGACCCTCTTTCGCCGCTGCTCGCCGCGCAAAGTGCCAGCTGCGTGTGCTGCTTTTTATTTGGTGCAAATCGGCCCAGCAGGGCCTGAGCGGCAGCCACCGGCGGTGTTGGACGAGCTCAGCTCGTTTTAATGGTTTTAATAGGTGTGACCAGTTGCCTTCCCACTTTTATATAATTTTTGTACCAATAAAGATAATTAATGCACATGTAGGACCAACTGTTCTTATTTTTTGAAACGCTATATTTTAGGTTGGTCCTCCTTGGAAACAAGTAGTGCACTAGTCCAAAAAATCTGCTCGCAATCTTCTATATTTTAAATATACAGAGGCTTGCCTTCTGCAGGGTCTGTGGGAAAAACTCAGCTCTTTCACTATTGTAAAAACTGCATGTAGACAGCTACATAAGGTATTTCACAGGTTGAAAAGTTTTTGATAGTCCCTAAACTCCAGGAGGGCTGCCTGCAGCTTGTGTGAGAGGCTGACCATCCCTTACATCCTCCACACCACTATGGATGGTATACCTATATCCTTCCCCTATTCCCACAATCCTCCCCACCATGTTGTTAATGTTTTGTTTTTGCTTTGGCAATGCTAAATGTATTTGGTCCTGCCAATAAAGCTTTTTTTGGATTTGGCTGGCAGGGACAGGAGACACATTACAGGCAAGTAGCCTGTGTGATGTGGGACTGCAATACAGATACACTATCTGTTCTATCTCAGTCTCTCCACTCCCTCCTCTCTCCGCATTCACCATTGTTTCCCCCCTTCCCCTAGTGCTGGCTGGAAGGGGAGCAATCTCCCCCCAGGTCTCCTTTCATTCAGTGATTTAGGGCCGGTCAGGTGTCTGGTGTATTCAGGTTTGTTGTTGTGAGGCAATGTAAAATACTATGCTAGCTGATAAAAGTGTAAATAGAGGACAGGCAAGCTGGTAAATATACACAGCATGATGCAGAGCTTGTCTGGAGGGTCTGTGGGAAAACATCTGTCTGGTCTCTCCCCATTGTTATAATAAGAAGGAAACCGAGAGCCCAATATAGTGTAGTATGTTTTGGAAAAGGGGTGATATGAAACGTACGTATTATACTTACAAACGTGGGTTACCCTTAGGCAACCACTGTATAAGCAGGTGGGGAGATTAGGCCTGTCCCCACTCAGGGCTAAGATGTCGCTCTCTGTAGAAGAAAGAAAAGAGGGTTTGTCACCCTTCCACCAAGGGTGGATAACTTGATACACGGAGGTACAGAGGCGCCACAAGAATAAAATTTGCTAAAAGTTTAAAAATACTCAGGTGGTGGCGGTGGACCAGCAGCACCCAAAAACAGACAGGAATTCCTGGCCCAGGAATCAGGGCCGGCCTTTGACCTGAGCGACCTGTGCGATCGCTCAGGGCGCCGGCTTCCAGGAGGCGCTCCTGCCGCCTGTATTTTAATTTGAACTTGCGAAGCTACGGCCCCGGCTTGCTCCGCCCCCTGGTGCCGCTGCTGGGGGTGATGGCTGGGGGTGGCAAAGTTGGCAAACATGCCCGTGATAGAGGGGGAGCCACGGGGAGGGCAGCCCGACCTCTCCCTCCCTTCCTCTCCGGGCCGCCCTCCGTGCTCCCCCCTCCAATGCAGACTGCAGTGCAAAGAGAACAACTCACCTCCTGGTTCCGATCGCCGGCGCCTCTCACTTGCCGCTGGTCTCCTCTTCTACATTGTCACTGATGCACACTAAACTTCCTGCTTAACAGGAAGTTTAGTGTGCATCAGTGACAATGTAGAAGAGAAGACCACCAGCGGCAAGTGAGAGGCGCTGGCGATCGGAACCAGGGAGGGAGGTGAGTTGTTATCTCTGCAGCTGCTGCAGTCTGCATCGGATCGGAGGGGGGAGCACGGAGGGCGGCCCAGAGAGGAAGGGAGGGAGAGGTCAGGCTGCCCTCCCCGCGGCTCCCCCTCCACTATGAGGGGGAGGGGCACCTACCTATCTAGCCAATAGTGGGGGCTCCTACCTATCTAACCTATACTGGGGGGCACCTACCTATCTAATCTATACTGGGGGCAGCTACCTATCTAGCCAATACTGGGGGCACCTACCTATCTAACCTATACTGGGGGGCACCTACCTATCTAATCTATACTGGGGGCAGCTACCTATCTAGCCAATACTGGGGGCAGATACCTATCTAGCCAATACTGGGGGCACCTACCTATATAACCTGTACTGGGGGGCACCTACCTATCTAATCTATACTGGGGGCAGCTACCTATCTAGCCAATACTGGGGGCAGATACCTATCTAGCCAGTACTGGGGGCACCTACCTATATAACCTATACTGGGGGGCGCCTACCTATCTAATCTATACTGGGGGCAGCTACCTATCTAGCCAATACTGGGGGCAGATACCTATCTAGCCAATACTGGGGGCAGATACCTATCTAGCCAATACTGGGGGCAGCTACCTATCTAACCTATACTGGGGGCAGCTACCTATCTAATCTATACTGGGGGCAGCAACCTATCTAATCTATACTGGGGGCAGCTACCTATCTAACCTATACTGGGGGCAGCTACCTATCTAATCTATATTGGGGGCAGCTACCTATCTAACCTATACTGGGGGCAGCTACCTATCTAATCTATACTGGGGGCAGCAACCTATCTAATCTATACTGGGGGCAGCTACCTATCTAACTTACTGGGGGCAGCTACCTATATAATCTATACTGGGGGCAGCTACCTATCTAATCTATACTGGGGGCAGCTACCTATCTAACCTATACTGGGGGCAGCTACCTATCTAATCTATACTGGGGGCAGCAACCTATCTAATCTATACTGGGGGCAGCTACCTATCTATACTGGGTGCAGCTACCTATCTAATCTATACTGGGGGCAGCCCCATTAGTGTATGTGTGTGGTGCGCTCACACGCAAAGAGGATGAATTGGGGGGGGCGCCAAAATCTGGTTATGCTCAGGGCGCTGTGAAACCTAAGGCCGCCCTGCCAGGAATAGTGTCTACCAAATTGGCTGGTTACTACCATACGTACTCTAATTGGTATAAGGAGTGAGTGACAGGCTGATTGTCGCACCTTAGTCCCTTCAACTCCTGAGCGGTGATTCTACTGGCAGTCTCCTGCCTCCATCCCACATATCCCTGCCCCTTGCACGCTCCGACAGGCTGACAATCAGCCTGTCACTCACGCCCCCGCTACTTCCCTCGCCCCTAGCCCCGCATTTACATAATTAGCCCTCCTAATCCAATTAACTCCCTATAAAAAGTGTCCTCATTTACACTACAGCACAGAGGTGCCAAGCGCAGATTGGACCCCACGCTGGTAAAGGTGGCCATACACTGGCCCGATTCCGGCCGTTTCGACAGCAGATTCGATCCTGGGATCGAATCTGCTGCCAATCGTTCGCGGTAAACGCCGCCGACGATCCGATTTCCTCCCAAAATCGGATCGGTCCGTCGATCGCGCCGTGCGGGAAATTACCCTCGATCGCCCGCGGGTAAAGTGCGCGTCGCTAGCGGCGGCCGATCCGATGAAAAATACATTACCTGATGCGGGCTCCCGGGCGTCTTCTCCGCATCTTCTCAGCGCTGCACCCACTCCATCCCAGGAAGGAACACAGGAAGCGCCGGGATGGAGCGGGTGCAGCACTGAGAAGATGCGGAGAAGACGCCCGGGAGCCCGCATCAGGTAATGTATGCGCGGGGGGGGGGACAGGCGGCAGGAGCAGCTGAACAGATTGTGATCGATTTCAGGCTGAAATCGATTCACAATCTGTTTGCAGTAAAGGCAGCCATACGATCCCTATCTGATCAGATTCGATCAGATAGGGATCTGTCAGCTGGTCGATCTGATGGCACATCGACCAGTGTATGGCTGCCTTAAGTGTCATTCTCCATCTACTTTACTTCTATTACCATGATTGTTCCATAGCTTTCAGTTGAGCCTTATCTCTCTGGTCAGTATTTATCAATGTTTAATCCTATTTATACCAATTAGAGTACGTATGGTATTAACCAGCCAATTTGATAGACACTATTCCTGGGCCAGTATCATTCATGGCTCCAGCTAAATGCCGAGTCCTTACCATTTTCC
>NC_090653.1:35351911-35521911 GCF_040937935.1 Hyperolius riggenbachi | reverse complement strand
GCTGACGTTTGCCAAACGCAGCCGCCAATAGAAGTCTCATGAGGCGTCCGAAAGAACGTCATCAACCTCGACGCTGAAAAAAACTACCAAAACCGCTGACAGACGATACTAACATAAACAGTCTCATAGAAAACTATTACGAGCGGTTAAAACGCGTCGTTTAAACGACAGAAAATAACGATGGCAGACGTTCGTGTGAACCGGCCCTTTACTGGACGCCCGTAATATGCCAGCGCACTTTTGTGCATGGACAGTATGGAGCTACCTGTATTTGGAAGCACTCGGGGACATAAGTACTTCTGGACCTTTCAGGAATCCCCCGCTTAAAAATCCTGCGTTTGCCCCGAACCTCTTCATTGCATTCAAATTATGTAGACCCTCATACTACATAGAGGTGGGAAAATTGGACAGTGATTAGCCAAGCAATCAAAATAGAATGTGTGTATGCACCCTAAAGGTCTATGTAACGATCGGTGTAACACAGAGAGGATCTAATTACCGGTGATCTGCAGTATCACCGAGAATACAGATATATACCCGATTATTGATGATCTGCAGTATCACCGATAATCAGATATATCTACTAACCTCTGGACACCTGAGAGATGAGAGTGTTAGGAGCAACAGTAATACTTTGAGGAAAGCACCCGTGAGTGCTAGACAGTATCAGATACTGCTTTGGATCAGATTCCTTCCCCAGGTACGATGCTCCCCAAGGGGCGGAGCCAGGCTGAGGGAAATGGGAAGGACTGAACGTGAGTGACACCAATGGGCAGTGTCACTACCAGATCTGATGAACTATCTCCTAACAGGAGAGATAGTTCTCGAGGTCGGACAAGCCAGGTCGTAAACACACGGACAGATACAGTACAGAGACAGGAGACAGATGCAGATACCAGAGTCTAGCAGAGTTTGGCAACAGGGTATCAGAATGACAAAGGTACAGAATCAGAGATCAGAAGAATGGTCAGGAAAGCAGAAGGTCATAACAAATAATCAACAATATCTAAGCTTGAGTGTGAGCTCCAAGATTCTCACACTCCAGGAACTAGACTAGAGAATAACAATGATACAGATGGTACTGAATTCCTAGACTAAGGTGTGAGTTCCTTGGTCATCAACACCTTGGAAACTGGTCTAGATAATAATACAGATAATAACAGAGTTCCTAGACTAAGGTGTGAGCTCCGTGATCATCAACACCTTGGAAACTGTCTAATAACACAGATACTGACAAGGTCTGAGTGCTACCACGTAGTGATCGCAACGCCAGACACCAGATGAATGACCAGCACCCAGTATATATACACTAGCGCTCTCCAGCGCCACTCCTAAGTGCTGGACCAATGAGGGTTAGTGGATTTGTCAGCTGACCGGCTTGGTCAGCTGACCCTCTTCTGACTGCCATAAAGGTAGAGATGAGCGTAATGACCTAATTACGATTTCGCGAAATTTCGCGTAATTAGTGTAATTACGATTATGGCCGTAAGTACATAATAGTAATGAAGATGGATTTCGCGAAATTTCGCGTAAGCGTGATTTTCGCGTAATTTTCGCATTACAGTCGTATCATGCCGTAATTTCGCTTTAAACGCTACCGTAATTTCGCGTTAAACCATAACGCTCCGTATAATATAAAAAAGCCGCCGACTTTAAGGGTTAATAGCAAAGCCCCCTTAAATGCTAAGAGCCTCAAATTTGGAGAATATATTAAGGAGATCAGGAGGAATAAGAGGAAAAAAAATTTTTTCAAAAAGACCTTATAGTTTTTGAGAAAATCGATGTTAAAGTTTCAAAGGAAAAATGTAAACATTTAAAAACCCGCCGACTTTAACGGTTAATAGCAAAGCCTGCTTAAAGTTTAGGAACACCAAATTCCCAGGGTATATTAAGGGGATCAGTGGGAATAAGAGGAAAAAAATTTTTTTCAAAAAGACCTTATAGTTTTTGAGAAAATCGATTTTTAAGTTTCAAGGGCGAAAATGTCTTTTAAATGCAGAAAATGTCAGTTTTTTTTGCACAGGTAACAATAGTGTATTATTTTCATAGATTCCCCCAAGTGGGAAGAGTTTTACTTACTTCGTTCTGAGTGTGGGAAATATAAAAAAAAAACGACGTGGGGTCCCCCCTCCCAGACCTCTTTAACCCCTTGTCCCCCATGCAGGCTGGGATAGCCAGAATGCGGAGCACCGGCCGCGTGGGGCTCCGCACCCTGACTATACCAGCCCGCATGGTCCATGGATTGGGGGGTCTCGGAAGGGGAGGGGCAGCCAAGCTTTCCCCTCCCCCTCCGAGCCCTTGTCCAATCCAAGGACAAGGGGCTCTTCTCCACCTCCGATGGGCGGTGGAGGTGGAGGCCGCGATTTCCTGGG
Organism: Hyperolius riggenbachi; assembly: GCF_040937935.1. Taxonomy (NCBI): domain Eukaryota; kingdom Metazoa; phylum Chordata; class Amphibia; order Anura; family Hyperoliidae; genus Hyperolius; species Hyperolius riggenbachi. Next base: position 35,519,539 of record NC_090653.1, on the reverse strand, counting down.
GGGGAGGTTCATGGTGGAATCTGGGAGTCCCCTTTAAAAAGGGGTCCCCCAGATGCCCACCCCCCCTCCCAGGAGAAGTGAGTATAGAGGTAGTTGTACCCCTTACCCATTTCCTTTAAGAGTTAAAAGTAAATAAACACACAGACACTTTGAAAAAGTATTTTAATTGAACAAAAAACATAACCACGAAAAAAGTCCTTTAATATTCTTAATTAACCATTAATACTTACCTGTCCCTTTAAATAAATGATCCCTCGAAATAGCCTCGGAAATGTTCTATCAGTTACAATGTAACAAAGTTATTACAATGTAACAACTTTGTTACATTGTAACTACGCCGCACCCGACGTCACTCACCGCCGCCGCCGCCGCCGCCTCTGCACTGACCCGAGAGCTCTGAGCTATAGCTCAGAGCTCTCTAAAGCATCTTTGTATTTTGGCTCCAAGGAGCCCCATTGGTCCTTAGCAGACCAATGAGGTTCCTTCAAATCAGAAGGAACCCCATTGGTCTGCTAAGGACCAATGGGGCTCCTTGGAGCCAAAATACAAAGATGCTTTAGAGAGCTCTGAGCTATAGCTCAGAGCTCTCGGGTCAGTGCAGAGGCGGCGGCGGTGAGTGACGTCGGGTGCGGCGTAGTTACAATGTAACAAAGTTGTTACATTGTAATAACTTTGTTACATTGTAACTGATAGAACATTTCCGAGGCTATTTCGAGGGATCATTTATTTAAAGGGACAGGTAAGTATTAATGGTTAATTAAGAATATTAAAGGACTTTTTTCGTGGTTATGTTTTTTGTTCAATTAAAATACTTTTTCAAAGTGTCTGTGTGTTTATTTACTTTTAACTCTTAAAGGAAATGGGTAAGGGGTACAAGTACCTCTATACTCATTTCTCCTGGGAGGGGGGGTGGGCATCTGGGGGACCCCTTTTTAAAGGGGACTCCCAGATTCCACCATGAACCTCCCCCCCAGGAAATCGCGGCCTCCACCTCCACCGCCCATCGGAGGTGGAGAAGAGCCCCTTGTCCTTGGATTTGACAAGGGCTCGGAGGGGGAGGGGAAAGCTTGGCTGCCCCTCCCCTTCCGAGACCCCCCAATCCATGGACCATGCGGGCTGGTATAGTCAGGGTGCGGAGCCCCACGCGGCCGGTGCTCCGCATTCTGGCTATCCCAGCCTGCATGGGGGACAAGGGGTTAAAGAGGTCTGGGAGGGGGGACCCCACGTCGTTTTTTTTTTATATTTCCCACACTCAGAACGAAGTAAGTAAAACTCTTCCCACTTGGGGGAATCTATGAAAATAATACACTATTGTTACCTGTGCAAAAAAAACTGACATTTTCCGCATTTAAAAGACATTTTCGCCCTTGAAACTTAAAAATCGATTTTCTCAAAAACTATAAGGTCTTTTTGAAAAAAAAATTTTCCCTCTTATTCCCACTGATCCCCTTAATATACCCTGGGAATTTGGTGTTCCTAAACTTTAAGCAGGCTTTGCTATTAACCGTTAAAGTCGGCGGGTTTTTAAATGTTTACATTTTTCCTTTGAAACTTTAACATCGATTTTCTCAAAAACTATAAGGTCTTTTTGAAAAAAATTTTTTTCCTCTTATTCCTCCTGATCTCCTTAATATATTCTCCAAATTTGAGGCTCTTAGCATTTAAGGGGGCTTTGCTATTAACCCTTAAAGTCGGCGGCTTTTTTATATTATACGGAGCATTACGGTTTAATGCGAAATTACGGTAGCGTTTAATGCGAAATTACGGCATGAACGAAACGCGAAATTACGCGTTGAAAATTACGCTTACGGTATTTTCAATTACGATTTTAATGGCAATTACGCTACTGTAATTTCGCATCGTAATCGCAAATTTCGCATGCGTAATTTTAGTAATGCGAAATTTCGAAAATTTCAGCTCAACTCTACATAAAGGCCCTGCCCCTCTGCGTGCGCGCGCGCGCGCGCGTCCTCCTACACCAATGTGGACTATCAGTCCCAGCCACACCAGTCATGTCTTGCAATGTCTCTGCTGTGTTGGATGCGGAATCTGCCGCACCCTTGTCAGGGCGTGCAGCGTTTTCTCCGCATTACTGAGAGGAGCCGGCCCATGCGCGCAACTTGCCGCATTGGACGCGGAAACCGCCGCCCCGCTGTTAGAGCATGCGGCGGTTTCTCCGCGCTCCGACTGCGCGCCAGCTGTCATGTTGAATGCGGAGTCAGCTGCCACACTGAGTATTGGCGGCGGCTTTTCCGCGTTTTCTCACAGTACCCCCCCCCGAGGAGTGGACTCCGAACAACTCCTACCAGGTTTCTCGGGAAATCGAGTGTGGAACTCCCTTCTCAATTTGTCCGCATGCATGCGACATTCAGGTACCCATGTTGTCTCTTCCATACCATACCCCTTGCAATGCACCAGATACTGTAGTGAGTTCTGCACTACTCGTGAATCTAAAATTTTTTCTACTTCATACTCAGGTTGGTCGTCTACCATCACAGGAGGAGGAGGATTGGTACCCACATGGACTGCTGGCTTAAGCAGAGATACATGAAAAGATCTTACACCACGCATGCTAGCAGGAAGATCGATGGCATAAGTAACATTGTTGATCTTCCTGGTCACAGAAAAAGGTCCCACAAACCTGGGACCTAACTTGGCCGAGGGTTGTTTCAGGGTCAAATGGCGTGTGGAGACCCAAACCAGGTCTCCTGGTCGGAACTTCCACTCTAAGGACCGTTTCTTGTTAGCTTGACCTTTCTGACTTTGAAAAGCCTTTTCCAAATTGCTTTTCACGATCCCCCAAATGGCTTTGAACGACTCTTGCCAAGCCTCCAGAGCTGGAAACGGAGTGGAGGCTACTGGCAATGAGGAAAACTTGGGCAACTTTCCAGTTACCACCTGAAACGGAGAGAACCCAGAGGAAGAGCTTTTAAAATTATTGTGCGCAAATTCTGCATATGGCAAGAACTTGACCCAATCAGTTTGCGCCTCTGCAACATAACACCTCAAAAACTGCTCCAATGACTGATTAACCCTCTCCGTCTGACCATTGGTCTGTGGGTGGTATCCCGACGGAAAATGACAGTTCCATGCCCATTTGATGGCAAAATGCCCTCCAAAACCTAGAGACAAATTGGACTCCCTGATCTGACACTATGTTTTCTGGAATGCCATGAAGTCGGAAAACATGGATGATGAAAAGATCGGCCAATTCCTGGGCCGAGGGGAGTCCTTTCAAGGGCACAAAATGGGCCATATTACTGAAACGGTCAACTACCACCCAAATGACCGACATGCCTTCAGACCTAGGAAGCTCACCTACAAAATCCATGGACAAATGGGTCCATGGTTCACTCGGGGTGGGCAAAGGCTGCAACGTTCCCACAGGTGCCAGACGGGAGGGTTTGCTTTTAGCACATACTGCACACTCTCTGACATACTCCTTGCAGTCTGTTGCCAGGGAAGGCCACCAAGCACATCTAGCAACCAAGTCTTGCGTTCTGGCGGCCCCTGGATGCCCAGCATTCTTGTGTGAGTGAAACATCTGCAAAACCTGGAGACGAAAGGGCAGTGGCACAAACATAACCCCTTCAGGCTTTCCCTCAGGGACATCCTGTTGGAAGGGACCTAAAGTCTCCGTCCAGTCTTTCCAGGTTTCTGTGGCTCCCAGTACCACCTTCTGTGGAACAATGGTTTCCGGTTCTGAGGGCTGTGCTGTCTCCGGCTCAAAACATCTGGACAAGGCATCCGCCTTAATGTTTTTACTACCTGGAGTGTACGTAATTACAAATCTAAATCTCGAGAAAAACAGTGACCACCGAGCCTGACGGGGACTCAATCTCTTAGCCCCCTCAATGTACTCCAAATTTTTGTGATCAGTGAAGACTGTAATCGTATGTTCTGCTCCTTCTAACCAATGACGCCATTCTTCAAAGGCTAACTTAATGGCTAGAAGCTCCCTGTTGCATATATCGTAGTTTTTCTCTGCTGGAGAAAACCTCCGAGAGAAATAGGCACACGGGTGCAATCTTCCCTGCAACCCAGAGCGTTGAGACAGCACAGCCCCTACTCCAACCTCTGAGGCGTCAACCTCTACAATGAAAGGGAAAGAGGTGTCTACGTGTCTCAATATGGGTGCAGAGCAAAACAGTTCTTTCAAAGTGGAGAAAGCGGCCAGTGCCTCAGGGGACCAATGGTTGGTATCTGCCCCTTTTTTCGTGAGACTGGTGAGGGGTGCTATGACTGTAGAGTACCCCTTTATGAACCTTCTATAGTAATTCGCAAACCCTAGAAATCTCTGAAGAGACTTAAGTCCTACTGGTTGGGGCCATTCCAAGACAGCAGAGACTTTGGCGGGATCCATAGAAAGGCCCGAGGTGGAAATTATGTATCCCAAAAAAGCGACAGATGTCACCTCAAAAATGCATTTCTCCAACTTAGCATAAAGCCTGTTTTGTCTGAGCTTATGTAACACGAATCTGACATGATCCCTGTGCTCAGAGAGATTGTCTGAGAAGATCAATATATCGTCCAGGTATATTAGGACAAATCTACCCAACACCTCCCTGAAAACTTCATTAATGAGTTCCTGGAAGACGGCCCGGAGAGTTACACAACCCGAAGGGCATCACCAGATACTCGTAATGCCCGTCGGGTGTGTTAAAGGCCGTCTTCCATTCATCGCCCTCTCTGATCCGCACCAGATTGTATGCACCTCGCAAATCTAGTTTTGAAAAAATCTTAGCATTGGTGATTTGAGTGAATAAATCGTCTATCAAAGGTAACGGATAACAATTTTTAACTGTGATTTTATTCAGTCCCCGGTAATCAATGCATGGCCAAAGGCCTCCGTCCTTTTTTTTAACAAAAAAAACCCCTGCTCCGGCAGGCAACCGGGAAGGACGAATGAAACCCTTAGCTAAGTTTTCACGGATATACTCTTGCATGGCCACCTTTTCTGGCCCAGACAAATTGTAGAGATGACCTCTAGGAGACATACAACCTGATCGGAGATCAATCGGGCAATCAAAAGGGCGATGTGGAGGTAATTCATCGGCAGCTTTGGGACAAAACACGTCCGAAAACTCCGCATATTGTTCCGGAACACCTTCCACATGAATCCTGGTTTGGCCTAAGGCCACCTTCACCAAACAATGATGAAAACAGTGGGCTGACCAGCTCGTTAGCTGACCGGTAGCCCAATTTATCTGAGGGGAGTGAAGGTGTAACCACGGCATGCCAAGGATGATTGTGGAGGTTGTCATGCGTAAAACAAAAAACTGCAACTTTTCTTTATGCAGCACCCCTATAGTGACTTCTACCTCTGGTGTCTGAGACAGAGGACGGCTACGCTGCAGGGGGGAATCGTCCACTGCCGTAACCTGTAGAGGTGGTTTTACCGGGGTGAGCGGAATACCTAATTTCTTAGCAAATTCGTAATCTATAAAATTAGCCGCTGAGCCTGAATCAATGAAGGCCTCAGAGACTTCAGATTTATTTTCCCATGTAATCATACAAGGAAGAAGTAACCGCTTATCCTCTGAGGGTAAGAGCTGTACACCTAGGGTATTACCCTCAACTACTCCTAGGCATTGGCGTTTCCCGACTTTTTAGGGCAATTTCGTAATCTATGACCCCCCTCTGCACAGTAAAGACACAACTGTTCAGAAATCCTGCGTCTCCGCTCCATCTGGGACAGTTTTGACCGACCAATCTGCATTGGCTCAGGTGGAGGCGAAACTGGAGGAGGTGGAGTCACAGGAGGCGTAGCGTAGGACACCATTTTAACGTTGTTTCTACCTCGAGTCTGCCGTTGATAACGTAATCTATGATCTATCCTGATTGCTGATGAAATGGCCTCATCGATGGTTTTGGGCTCGGGCTGACTTAACATGAGATCAGAGACTTCATCTGATAACCCTGATAAGAAACAATCTAAGAGTGCATAGGTGTCCCACCAGGCTGAAACTGACCACCTCCTAAATTCGGCAGCATATTCTTCGACCGGACTTTTGCCTTGACGCAACAACTTGAGCTTCCGCTCAGCAGTCGAGGCAATGTCTGGATCGTCGTAAATTACTGCCATAGCCTTAAAGAATTTGTCTACAGAGGTTAGAGCTACATCCCCAGCGGGTAAATTGTATGCCCAGGTCTGGGAATCGCCTGATAACAAAGTTTTAATAAACGTGACCCTTTGGGTCATGGTTCCTGAAGATCTAGATCTCAACTCAAAGTATGACAACACTCTATTCCTAAAATTCCGAAAGTCAGATCTGTGACCAGAAAACTTTTCAGGTACAGGCATGCGAATGTCTGTGCTAGGAGGGGATCGCACCTCGTCCACTGCCGTCTGTAGAGTTCGTAAAGAACCGGACAAAGCGTCAATCATAGCTTTGTGATTACCTAGCACTTGGTTGATAGAGTCCAAGTGGTAAGTGCGCCCAGACGGTCAGTGTGTGCGTCCATTTGCATTTTTGGGTCTGGCGTTCTGTAACGATCGGTGTAACACAGAGAGGATCTGATTACCGGTGATCTGCAGTATCACAGAGAATACAGATATATACCCGTATTTGGAAGCACTCGGGGACATAAGTACTTCTGGACCTTTCAGGAATCCCCCGCTTAAAAATCCTGCGTTTGCCCCGAACCTCTTCATTGCATTCAAATTATGTAGACCCTCATACTACATAGAGGTGGGAAAATTGGACAGTGATTAGCCAAGCAATCAAAATAGAATGTGTGTATGCACCCTAAAGGTCTATGTAACGATCGGTGTAACACAGAGAGGATCTAATTACCGGTGATCTGCAGTATCACCGAGAATACAGATATATACCCGATTATTGATGATCTGCAGTATCACCGATAATCAGATATATCTACTAACCTCTGGACACCTGAGAGATGAGAGTGTTAGGAGCAACAGTAATACTTTGAGGAAAGCACCCGTGAGTGCTAGACAGTATCAGATACTGCTTTGGATCAGATTCCTTCCCCAGGTACGATGCTCCCCAAGGGGCGGAGCCAGGCTGAGGGAAATGGGAAGGACTGAACGTGAGTGACACCAATGGGCAGTGTCACTACCAGATCTGATGAACTATCTCCTAACAGGAGAGATAGTTCTCGAGGTCGGACAAGCCAAGTCGTAAACACACGGACAGATACAGTACAGAGACAGGAGACAGATGCAGATACCAGAGTCTAGCAGAGTTTGGCAACAGGGTATCAGAATGACAAAGGTACAGAATCAGAGATCAGAAGAATGGTCAGGAAAGCAGAAGGTCATAACAAATAATCAACAATATCTAAGCTTGAGTGTGAGCTCCAAGATTCTCACACTCCAGGAACTAGACTAGAGAATAACAATGATACAGATGGTACTGAATTCCTAGACTAAGGTGTGAGTTCCTTGGTCATCAACACCTTTGAAACTGGTCTAGATAATAATACAGATAATAACAGAGTTCCTAGACTAAGGTGTGAGCTCCGTGATCATCAACACCTTGGAAACTGTCTAATAACACAGATACTGACAAGGTCTGAGTGCTACCACGTAGTGATCGCAACGCCAGACACCAGATGAATGACCAGCACCCAGTATATATACACTAGCGCTCTCCAGCGCCACCCCTAAGTGCTGGACCAATGAGGGTTAGTGGATTTGTCAGCTGACCGGCTTGGTCAGCTGACCCTCTTCTGACTGCCATAAAGGCCCTGCCTCTCTGCGCGCGCGTCCTCCTAAACCAATGTGGACTATCAGTCCCAGCCACACCAGTCATGTCTTGCAATGTCTCTGCTGTGTTGGATGCGGAATCTGCCGCACCCTTGTCAGTGCGTGTGGTGTTTTCTCCGCATTCCGCATTACTGAGAGGAGCAGGCCCATGCGCGCAACTTGCCGCATTGGACGCGGAAACCGCCGCCCCGCTGTTAGAGCATGCGGCGGTTTCTCCGCGCTCCGACTGCGCGCCAGCTGTCATGTTGAACGCGGAGTCAGCCACCACACTCTGAGTATTGGCGGCGGCTTTTCCGTGTTTTCTCACAGTCTAACAATCCAATTTCTAGTGAAAAATCGTTTGAGCGATCAGATAATTCTGATCAGAAGTTAAATATTTTAATACATTGTTCACTACACCATCAATGAACCCATCTGTGCTTCCTATTCATAAAAACCGACAAGAAATTTTAAATTTTGGTTCCATTCAATCTGATAACAGTTATCGCTTAATTGATTTTTTGCTAGAAACTGGACTGTTAGTGGCCACCTTAAGACCTCAGCATCTGATGATTCCTGTGCAGAGTTCCTGCTCCGCCCAGGGGAGTGTCTAGCAGGGTCGTGCTGACGATTCTTCAAGGGGAGATGATTACACTTTAAAAAACGAGCACTAGTTCAACTGTGATGAATTGTATGTGAATTTTCATTATGTAAATGGAGAAAAAATACCAACATCAATACAAAACATATATGTACATCTCAAAAAATTCGAGTAGCATCTAAAATGTTATTTATTTTAGTATTTTGACTCATAAAGTGAAACTTGTGTATTTTATAGATTCATAACACAAAGTGACATATTCTAGCAATTGTTTCTTTTCATATTGCTAATTATGGGCTACAAGTAATAAAACCCCTAAATAATAAATTAAGGAGATCAGCCTGTGGCACTGCTGAGGTGTTGTGGAAGCGCAGGATGTTGGGGTGTGGCATGGAGGTGATCAGCCTGTGGCACTGCTGAGGTGTTGTGGAAGCGCAGGATGTTGGGGTGTGGCATGGAGATCAGCCTTTGGCACTGCTGAGGTGTTGTGGAAGCCCAGGATGTTGGGGTGTGGCATGGAGGTGATCAGCCTGTGGCACTGCTGAGGTGTTGTGGAAGCGCAGGATGTTGGGGTGTGGCATGGAGGCGATCAGCCTGTGGCACTGCTGAGCAGGCATGGGCTGAAATTCGGCTTCGTGTGATCCAGATAGTTACTATCCGGATTTCACCCAGTAATGCTGGGCGGGAGGTGGTCAATCTTACCTGTCTGACATCTTCTTCGCTCATCCCTCGGCGCCTCCCATGATGCGGTCCAATCCGCCGTCATGTGATTACAAACACTTCCTCCTTCCGGGTTGAAGGAGGAAGTGTTTGTAGTCACATGACGCCGCATGGACCGCATTGTGGGAGGTGCCGAGGGACGAGTGAAGAAGACGTCAGACAGGTAAGATTGACCCCCTTGCCCAGCATTACTGGGTGAAATCCGGATAGTAACTATCCGGATCACCCGAAGCCGAATTTCAGCCCATGCCTGCTGCTAAGGTGTTGTGGAAGCCCAGGATGTGGGGTGTGGCATGGAGGAGATCAGCCTGTGGCACTGCTGAGGTGTTGTGGAAGCCCAGGATGTTGGGGTGTGGCATGGATGTGATCAGCCTGTGGCACTGCTGAGGTGTTGTGGAAGCCCAGGATGTTGGGGTGTGGCATGGAGGTGATCAGCCTGTGGCACTGCTGAGGTGTTGTGGAAGCCCAGGATGTTGGGGTGTGGCATGGAGGTGATCAGCCTGTGGCACTGCTGAGGTGTTGTGGAAGCCCAGGATGTGGGGTGTGGCATGGAGGTGATCAGCCTTTGGCACTGCTGAGGTGGTATGGAACCCTATAATCTAATTTATTCTACTGGCAGCATGCAAAGCAATCTTCTACTGTAGTAGCAATCAGTGTCGGGCTGGGAGGTGGAAAAACTGAGGAAATCCACCTGCTGGCCAAGCAGCAGTAACCCTGCGTTATCACTCCCAATAGAAACCTGCAGTAAGTCTTCACTGTGAGCAGCAACACCTGATTACTGTTGCTTGGCCAGCAAGTGGATTTCCTCAGCTTTACCAGCTCCCAGTCCGACACTGGTAGCAATCTTCAATAGACGGATGTAAGGTGGTCACACATGCTCCAATTATTGCCGACAAGTTTGATCATTCTGAACAAATTTGGCAAAATCTATAGCTCAACTGATCATCATTTTGATCGCTTTGCAGCAAAAATCGATCAAAATTACAATCGGATAAGTGTAAAATCTTATGGCAATCAGACTTTCTTGGGGGAGCAGCGGTAGAACAAAGGCCCATAGCATTGCACTGTATCAGACCGCTGCGGTTTAATAAATTTTCAATGGAATTCAAGGTGAAATGTATGGAAAATGTGTGTACAGTGTTTAGGGGGAACTTAATCACTCTCTGATCAGATTCTCTGAAGGATCGATCTGTTTGCCACATTGGGTGGCATCTAATTGTGTATGGCCAGCTTTACCCTACAGCCCTCACTATATGTACAGGATAAAATTGGTCACCTCATGGTCCTACAGAAATTGGAGGCGTTATTACATAAGGAAAGAGGCACACACATTTTTATCAAGAAATAGAAACCGTTTATCCTCCAAATGTTATCAGATGCTCAGCTAAGAACCTTTAGGCGTCGTTCACAGACATTGCGCTCTGATTGCACTCGCCGATTTTTGACGCATTTTTGTTTTCCAATTGCCATGTGTTGGACATTTTGTTAAAGAGTAACTGTCAGGCTGCAAAAGCTCATTTAAACCTCTTTTCTCCTGTGTTAAACAGTTTAGAAGGAAGCTAAAAAGGCGATACTGAAGTTAAAAATCTCTCTTACTTTGATGTGTGCTGACAGCAAGGCTCTGTATTCCCAAGCCCTTAAAAAGGATGAGAGGCTGCATACCATACAGCAAAGCATTCTGGGGCCCTCCCCTCGGCTGCTAGTGAGAAGTTACAGGGTCAAGTTACAACAGCAGCTCACAGCACTGATAAATCTCCAGGCAGAGTACACTGCAGGAGTCCGCTATTGTTCCTAGCCACATGGCTAATTAATATTCACTGCACAGTAGTGTTATCATTACGATCTTTTTTGTGAGTGGAAGCAGGCAGGACATGATGACACATTTGGCTTCATAGGAGACAGACAAACATGGAACCTGCCATGAGCTGTCAGGAGCATCATTCTCTGCAAATACTATATACAAATTCTGTGAAATCCAAACATGGACAGTGAAATGCATATGTAATGTAAGTACAGCCAATCTTTAGCTACTGATATATGTGTTTTTTTTCTCTGAGACCTTATACCTAACAGCTCCTCTTTAAGTGCTTTTCTAAGCGCTTTTGCAGAGCGATTGCGTTTGTTCACTTCCTGACGTCAGTCAGGAAGTGAATTCTTTGATCCAAAAAAGAATGTATACAATGTATTTATTCTTAAAAACGCTCTTGCAATCGCTGCACAAAGCAATTTTGTGAGCGTTTTGCATTTTCCTATACCTTCCATTGAGGCGGAGTCGCCTCAAAAATGGCCCATGTATCGCTTCTCTGAGCGTATCGGAAACAAACTTTCTGATAGAGAATCATTTCACAAGCGCTTTCAGGGCGATTTTGAAAATCGCCAGCACTTAAAAAAATGTCAAAAATGCCTCTAGTGTGAACGAGCCCTGAGTCAGGAGATTTGCTTGACAGTGCACTTCCCCCATGATTCCTGGGCCTCCGTTCTGTGCTCGTGTTTCACACACGTGATTTTCTGCATTTGTTTATGATTTCTCAGATGTGATGGAACACTTTGTAATTATGAATGTGCAGCTAATGCGGAAAGAAGCAGAATGCGGTCCCATTTTATGGGGGAGATGTGAACCTGGAATGCGCACAAATGTGAAGACGTTTGATTCCCAGGCAGACCACTGAGTTTAATGGCCGGTGCTGTAGTGTGTAATCTGCCATGCGGGGCAACACTGGCCCAAATCTACAAGTGTGTTCCCTGCCTTATGGATCCTTTCAGTTTAAAGTGACTCTGGGCAGATTGGAGATGAGGGAGAATGTAAGCAGAGTTCCCTGAGGATAAATGCTTTGTGGGGATTGAAGAGGGCAAAGCGGAGGTGGGGGAGAGACAACTTTTTTATTCTGCAAAAAGTAAGTAAAAGACATAAAAAGAAATAGGAACTAAAGAGACATTAAAGAGGCCAGTCTGATTGTTAAAAGTGTAGAACACAAAAGTGAGGAGGCCAATCTAACATTTTGTAGCTCTTTATATTTCCAGGCTGTGGCCGTTTTCAGGCAAAGGCATTCCAGGCCACTGCCTAGAGTGCCATTGGTCCTGGGCCCCCCATGACCTTGGATAGGGCTCTGCCTCCTGAATGAAGCCCCACCCCTGACTAAGCCCTGCCCTCATGGGTGTTCTATCACCTACTTCTGCTGCGTGTGTGGGCAGAAACAGGAAGTTCTAAGTCCTGAGGAGCAGCAGCATCGCAGGTCCCCGGAGAGCAGACATTACAAGGTCCGGATAGTGTGAGTTGCAGGCAGCCTCCACTGTGTCCCTCTGTGTCACCTCTCCATACACCCCCACCCCGTACTTCCTTATGACCCTCTTTGTGCCTCTTCTGTTGGCCTTGTGCCATGTGCCTCCTCCAGTCTCTGTGCCACTTCTGTCCCCTGTGCATCCTTCTGTCCCTCAGTGCCTCCTGTCCTCTTTTCTGCCTCCTTCTGTCCCCTGTCCCTCCTTCTGTCCTCCTGCTCTTCCGTCTGTCCTTCTATACCTCCTTCTGCCCCCCTTTGTGCCTCCTTTAGTCCTCCTGTGCCTCCTTCTGTCCCTCCTTCTGCCTCTCCCCCACCCATATGCCTCCTTTAGTTGCCCTGTGCCTCCTTATGTACCCTTTGTGACTCCTTCTGTCCCCCTGTGCCTCCCTCATGTAATGACGCTACATGCGGTAGGAGATGCTGGGCACTAGGGTGTGTGGTGAGCTGACAGATGGAGGCACATCACTGGATTCCAGCGGAGCACAGCTTCTGCTGTGCTATACTCTGCATTTACACGTTAACCTGGCGGAATGCAGGAAAGAGGTGTGCAACGAAATGCGATTGGTGGGTTGTTTTGTATCTTGGGGACTCCCTGTATTAAGCATCCACCTCATATGTCACATGGTTCATATTCATAAGTGTGTGGTTTTATTTTTTTTTGGGGGGGGGGGGGGAGCATTAGTATATCCAAGCGACCTTGACTTACATACAGGTTCCACTCTAAAGGAATGTTCGTTAAGCTTAACTGGTCTGCAAATGGAGCCATGTGTTATACATAGCGAGATTTACTTTCTGACAGCTCTGGAATTGGACATATATCATAAACAAGGTTTTTTGGTTGGGTTATTTTCAATGTGTTTTCAACTAGTTACAGCAGTTTATCCAACACTGGAACCTGTAACAACAATACAGTGCAGGACATCTTGTGCATGAAGACAATTGTGTGTGTATAAAATGTTGTAACGCATGTTGTTTGTAAGTAGGGGACTGTCTGTAATGTGGTAGACAATGTGCTTAAAGAGACAATAGCACACTGACCAGCTAGGAGCACCTGCACAAACTTCCAGCGATATCAGTACAGAGACCCTTCAATATGCTTTCATTTCTCTCAAAGTGTTTGCCAGCTTTAGTATAGAACAATTTTTCAATTTTGATTGGGGACTCCTGTACCATATATTTTATATGTAGTTTTTAATATTCTATTTATTTTTTTTATGAGCATTGGGTTGTTCATGAGTGTTTGTGTTATGCATGAATTATGCTTCACTTTTAAACCAGGTACCTGCTATGCTATGATCTGATGTAATACCTAACAGCACTTCTGGTTCTGATGGGGGATCCGACAGGAACTGTCTGGTATCTGCTCTCTGCCTTATGGTGCCCATACACGGTACAATAAAAACATTCAATTTTTCAGTTTATTCCACCAAAACGATCAAATTGAAAAGAGTCTTTTTTTCGATCAAGAAAATAGAATAGATTATCCCATTTTTTCAATAGAAATCTGATCTAACATGTTGGAAAAATCTTTAAATTCAACGGAATAATCAAATGAAATTATCTAATTGAAAAAAAAAAACGGTACCATGTATGGGCACCATTAGGTTTCTCGGGCAGAGCTGATTTATTACTCAGCTCACTCACTGTGTTGTTGCAGACTTCTGATGTACCTAAATAAACAGCCTCTAAATAGTGTGAATCTGGCAGGAATAGAACCTGTATATATAGTTACTTTTCAGCTGTGAGAAGTCTGCAGTGTGTGAGTGTAATAAATCAGCGCTGCAAGAGGAGACACAGAAGGCTGACCACAGTGATCAGAGAGAAGATAACAGCCAGTCCCTGTCAGAACCAGCTGATGTAATTACACAGGCCAGACCTGTACAGCCCAGAAGTGCTGTTAGGCCAGAAACCCACTAGGAGCAATTTTCTGAGCATTTTGTGATTTGAAAACTCTTGCTAATGTAATGCTATGGGTGTGATCCCACTTTAGGGATGTGATTTTATAAAAATCCCCCATAGCATTGCATTAGCAGGATGTAACGATTGGTGTAGCAACACAGATGTCTGATTATGTGTGATCTGCAGAATCACCAATAATACAGACACTATACCTGATTATGTGGTGATCTGCAGAATCACCAATAATGCAAGTATAGCTTAACAGGATAATGCAATAGTGTATACTGCTTGGTGCAACAGTAACAGAGTAGAATAACTAGGCCTCACCAGAGGAGCTGGTGGGACTATCATACACAGTATCGGATAGATAGATAGAACCTCCCCAGAGGAGCTGGTGGGTACTATTAGAACACAGTGACTGGCTAGTTTGGCAGAACCTCACCAGAGGAGCTGGTGGGTACTATTAGAACACAGTTACTGACTAGTTTGGCAGAACCTCACCAGAGGAGCTGGTGGGTACTATTAGAACACAGTTACTGACTAGTTTGGCAGAACCTCACCAGAGGAGCTGGTGGGTACTATTAGAACACAGTTTCTGACTAGTTTGGCAGAACCTCACCAGAGGAGCTGGTGGGTACTATTAGAACACAGTGACTAGTTTGGCAGAACCTCCCCAGATGAGCTGGTGGGTACTATTAGAACACCTCACCAGTGGCAAGGGCCCACTAGTGAGGCTAGGTTCGGCAACTGAGAGACAGATACAGTACAGAATCAGTAGGCAAGAGAGTAGTAAGTATGCAGGCAGTGTTTCAGCAACTAGATCAGATGGGCAGAGGTACAGAATCAATAAGCAAGAGCAGAGTCAGAGATAGCCAGAGTCATACACAGAATATCAAATATACAGTAATATAATAATCCTAGTCTTGTGTGAAATCCCTGGTTTCCTCCCAGATCAAAGCACACCGGATACTAGTCTAAGGTCTGAGCGCTAACACGTATGTATTCGCAACTGCAGACAGGTTGCGAGTGAGCAGAGAGGGCTTAAGAAGCAGAGGAGACCTACAGCCGTGCCCACCAATGATTAACCAATCCAAAGCGGCGTGAGTCCCCTCTGACGTCAGGCGACCAGCGGGTCAGCTGACGCGCCTCCTCCCAGCATAAAGGTCCTGTCTACGCGCGGCCCCGTGCGATACAGCAACCCTATGTGTTAATGACAATTCCGTCCTCAGCGTGCTAGACGCCGACGGAACGGAAAACACCTCTGAACAGGGAACCGAGGCGGCTGCGGAGACACCCTGCGTGCCCGCAGCCGCAGATGTTACACAGGAGCTTTTTCAAATCACTAGCGATTAGACATCGCTCCTAGTAGGTTTCTGGCATAGGAGGTATATTTTAAACACATGCTCTATGGAGAAAATTATGCTGTTAATATTAAACAATTGATGCTGGGGATAAGGGAACAGCATCATTTTCGCCATAGTGCCCCTTTAATGTGTAATATCAAGCGCACCTGTAATCTAACTGTGATGATCTTCCGATGTGTATGATCTGCATAAAATGGAACTACCTGCAGCACATCTAAACACACCCAAGCTAGCTCCTGGATGACAAGACCATTTATCTGTACATCATCTCCTGCTGATATACCGTATTCCAACAGGATCTTATGCCAACGTTTTATATATGTTTTAAGCAATATGTGTTTTAAGATGTATACCAATTAAAGTATTACATTAGCCATACAAAACACCAGCGCCATCAGCCTTTACTTTATAGACTGTCTGTAATGTGTCTGGTGTGTTATCTGTATGTGATATAGGAAATAAATATATACTTGTAAGAATTGTCTCACCTCCAGTCTGGTTGAAGCGCTGCATCGCTACCCGCACATTGTTCTTCATAACAGGCTCAGTGACTTGTGCTATCTGTGTGTTCCTCTCCCAGTATTCCGGCTCCAGTTTCTTCATCCACTCAGTCTTGGGCAGATACTTGCGGGTGTCACTGTTATAATTCTCTATCTCCCGATCATCCACATATCCCACTATAGAGTACACAGGCAGCCCGGATCCTGGAGCTGAGATTGTTGTGTAATAATACCGCAGAGAGTGACTGTCTGAGGGAGAGGGAGAGAGAGTGTCAGACATCTGTAGTTACATGTCACAGCTTTCTGATAAACTTAAACTCATATAAATCATATTTATCAAGATGACACTCTGTCCCGATACACACTATTGTCCATATAGTGATCCTGCCATGTAAAAGTAACATTCCTGGAGGGAGATAGAAGTACTGATGCCTCCCCCAATGCTGAGTGACCGAGTCTCATCTAACATGACAAACAGAGTAATGGAGCAGCTCAGGGTGACCCAAACCCCTAGGAAAGTATAGGGGGCCAAAAGAGATTGAAAAGACCTCCTACTAAAAAGCAATGCTTGGTGTGATTTCCCTTCTTAAGGCCCCATTCACACTAGAGCGTTTTGCCGCGATTTCGGCAAAACGCTCAAACGCTAGCACTTTTTAAAACCACTAGCGTAATGAAACCCTAATCGCCGCAAATCGGCCAAAAACGGTCAAAACCGCCAAATGCAAACGCGTCGCCTGCACCATTTTCAGGCGATTTCCCCGGTCAATTGCGTTTCAGTGCTATAGAAGCGCTAAACGTGATCGCCACAAAATTGCCGCACTGTTCAGTGATTTTTCCGCGTGCAATCGCAAAAAAAAATGAATAGTCCCGTAGTGAGCACACTATGTTCCCATTCATTGATCTCTAAGCTAACGGCACCGTCAGGGGAGCACGTGGGTGTGCGCGCAATTGCACAGCAGCACAGCTGCAGCCTTTTGGATGTAGTAGCAACTTCCAAAAGGCTAAAGTAGTTAAAGGGAACCTTAACTACTCTACGACCGCTCCACGCCAGTGGGCGTGGCCGCGGCGGCAGCCCCAGGATCGCCTAATGCCAATTGGCGTCAGGCCCTGGAGCCGGCTACTGCATGAGATCGCGTGCAGGCTGCGCGCGCATCTCCTGCTTGGGGGGGCGGAGCTCCTCCCCGCCTTCAGTCTCTCGGAAGACTGTTAGACTGTGTAATCACCATCTATTTACATGTACAGCGCATGCGATCGGCAGCAGCACTGTACTGGGGACAGCCGTGTGACACGGCTGTCCCCTCCATAGTCTGGGCAGTGATCTGCTGTCATAATAATAATAATAATAATAATCCGAACATTTATATAGCGCTTTTCTCCTGTCGGACTCAAAGCGCTCAAGAGCTGCAGCCACTGGGACGCGCTCAGGAGGCCACCCTGCAGTGTTAGGGAGTCTTGCCTTGAACTCCCTACTGAATAGGTACTTGACTTAGCCAGGATTCGAACCCTGGTCTCCCATGTCAAAGGCAGAGCCCTTAACCAGTACTCTATTCAGCCTATGACAGCTGATCACCCTGATTGGCTGGCGGGGGGAGGGAGGAAGCAGGGGAAGCCAAATAAAAAAAAGCCATTTTTATTAAAAAATAAATATTTCTAAAAAAAAAAAAAAAAACACAACTGTGGAGCAATCACAGAGAGCTCTGTTGGTGGGGGGAAAAGGGAGGGTTGGAATCACTCGTGTGCTGTGTTGTGCGGCCCTGCAGCTTGGCCTTAAAGGGATCCAAGCAGCTCTTGGCTTCAAATATCTGCAAGGGCTGCCATTGTTCAGAAGCTCAACCCCTGCTGTTTTACAAGTACTGTTATCCAGGCTAGGTGTGACCAGTGGCGTACCTAAGGCATTTGACACCCGGTGCTAGGTATTGAGTGGCACCCCCTCTCCCCAACCCCCAAAAAGGGAATGAAGCGAGTGCGGCATACTAAGTATGCCACGGTGGGTAATTCCAGGTATAGGTAGCCTGGAATAGTTTACCCCAGCATAGGTTAGCCAGGTAAAAGGTGCCCAAATAATTGAAGTGTTTTGCTGGGAGCTCTATACTATTGTGGAGAGCCAGGTGACCAATGTACCAAGTGAGTTCAGACCTGAACTAAAAGGGATATGGAAGCTGACATATATGTTTCCTTTTAAACAATGCACATTGCCTGGCTGTCCTGTCGATCCCCTGCCTCTAATACTTTTAGCCACAGACCCTGAACAAGCATGCAGATCAGATGTTTCTGACTGAAGTCAGACTGGATGCATGTTTGAGGTGAGCGATAAAGACAATACTGCAACCAGAGAGATCAGCAGGACTGCCAGGTAACTGGTATTATTTAAAAGGAAATAAATGTGGCAGCCTCCATATACCTCTCTCAGTTCAGAAGTCCTTTAAGTTTGAACAACTTTCTGTCTGACCTTATATTCAGATAGTGTATTGTATGCCAATGGAAAAACATGTACATATACTCTTTTTCTAGTGACTCCTGTTTTTTGAGTAGTCAATAAATGTCACTATTTTATGCTGATGCCTGGTACACATGATGACATTTTTGGTCAGATTGATGGTCGAATCAATTATTTCTGACAGGTCTGATCTGATTTCCAATCATAGTTTTGATTGACTTTCCAATCACTTCTATACAAATACGATCAGACCTGTCAGAGATAATCAAGTCGATTGTCAATCTGACAAAAAAAATTGCTTAGTTTGCAGCTTGGTGGCGTAGTGGTTAGTGCTTGCCTTGTAGTACTGGGTCCACGGTTCGAATCCCAGCCAGAGCATTATCTGCATGGAGTTTGTATGTTCTCCCCATGTCTGTGTGGGTTTCCTTCAGGAACCCTGGTTTCCTTCCACATCCCCAAAACATTGCCTGTTACTCATGTGCCCCTGTAACAGTGTGTTACCTGATAACGAGTGGCACTCTACCACTTGTAAACTCCCAGGACAAGCTGCTTTCAGCAGCAGAGTGGATGGATGGAAGCTCTGCTAGTGTAGTGATGGTGAGAGGGATGGAGACTAGCAGGGCTGCATGCATATGACGATGTGAGTGGGGACAGAGGATAAAAGTTTCCCATGCCAGCAGCATGAAGCGTGGGGGATGACAGAGAGCCAGCAAGTTATCAGTGGAGGGTCTGCATGCTGACAATTCTGGGAGGGGTTACAGATCAGCGGGCTGGACGGGGGCTGGGGCTGCCAGAGATCTGTTCCCAGCGCTTCTATCATCCAGCAAAGCTGCAGCCGACTGCTTGAAAGGAGACCACAAGACAAGTTGCCTGAGCTCCTCCCCTCTGTGTGACACAACAACCTGTACACAGAGCAGCCAGAACTTTCCAGCCTCATTTTCTTTCTTTCATTCCCTGCTCAATATTTAATCGGTGTGCTGCCAGAGAAAGCCTGAGTTCTGCGAGCCTCCTCCTCATCTCACACAGCACAACATCATAATCTGACTTAAGCTGGCCACTAACAGTCCAATTTCTAGCGAAAAATCGTTCGAGCGATCAGAAATTCTGATCGGATTGGTTGTAAATAATCTCCATTGGTGGACACAATCGATTATGAACGAGTGAAAAAAATGTCGCCCGAGTGAATTTTCGTCGAACGAAAATTTGGATTTTCTTGGTGGTCGTGATAGATAGGAAGCAGTGATTGGTT
Source organism: Hyperolius riggenbachi (assembly GCF_040937935.1). Classification (NCBI taxonomy): domain Eukaryota; kingdom Metazoa; phylum Chordata; class Amphibia; order Anura; family Hyperoliidae; genus Hyperolius; species Hyperolius riggenbachi. The sequence continues at coordinate 35,499,780 of NC_090653.1, read as the reverse complement.
AGTTGATGGTGTAGTGAACGATTTTTCGTCCGATCAGAATTTCTGATCGCTCGAACGATTTTTCGCTAGAAATTGGACCGTTAGTGGCCAGCTTTACGTTATGTCTTCTCTCAGCAGCTGCGTGCAGCCAGGGATACATGTACATGTGCTGGTGTTTGCTGGCCTTTCTGACACCCCCATTTAGGCATGTCACCCGGTGCGCCACGCCCCCTAGCGCCCAATTAACAAAACGCCACTGGGTGTGACATTCTTCAACTGTAACTGATGTTTTCTGTTTGAAGTACAATGGGGGTTTGTTTGTGGTCAATTAAGTCTAAAGAGGTAATTTCTTATCTGTTTTCACCATCTCCTGCTCAGGGACCGCAGGTCCTTTGCGGTCGGACAAAGTGGCTAATTTAACTCTTAGATGTAAAAAAATTAGGTAAAATTAAAGTTTTTTTTAATAATAAACCACATTTTTAGAATGCATTTTTTATTTGCTATAGAGCTGCCCTGGGTGTTAAAAATGATGCTCGGTTCACTTTAAAGCTCTAGTGGCCAATTAACTAAAAAAATAGCCTGGTCTTTAGGGGGGTTTAACACTGCGGCCCTCAAGTGATCAAGTAAAAAAAAATAAAAAAATATGATAAAAGAGCACATTCACTTACCTGGTGCTTCTTCCAGCCCACTAAAATTTTCTTGGTGCCTCGCCATCATCCCGCACTTTGCCGTTTCTCTGATTTCCCCCTCCAACACTGGATGCGTGGCCCCGTGCAACGCTCCTTCTTCAACGCTTGCTCAGTAAGCAAGTATTGGTTTTGCACATATGCAGAATGCTCCCAGTCACAGTAGCGTGATAGAGAATGCGCATGCGCAGGGGATGGCTGACTTGTGAGTTGACCAGCTTACGGAGGGGGACACCGGAGAGACCAGAAAGAATTCAGGGGGCTGAAAGAAGCCCAAGGTAAGTAAATTGACATATTTTTCACAAGCTTTCTGTCAGGAACCGGCCTGCGGCACGCCTGCGTATACGGTTCCCGACTGCGGGTTTGACCAGATTAAGCGGGGAACAGCCTTATTTAAGCTACAAACAAGGCTGGAACCCCTCAGAACACTTCTCACTGCCACCACTAGCGGTTCGCTAGACACTTCCACTCTGCTGTCGAGTCCTCAGCGCGCAATTCGCGTTTTCGTATTCAGGTCAGCTTTGCGCTTAGGCCGAATACGGGAACGCCACGCACCCACACACACACAGTTGCAATCTTACACTGTAGTGAAGCAAAAACCCACTAACAGTCATTCCGAACGATACTGTTAGCTACTCGCACTGGCGTTTCGTACGTTGGGTCAGCTGCGCGCTTTAGGCCAACGTATGACAAACGCCCTCACACACAATGCAATTACAATTTCATATGGTAATGTTGCTCAAGCATAAAATTTAGGCATGGACTTATACACAGCTACACTGCAGTCTCCTCTAGGCTATGAGTGTTAGTTTAGTACCGCAGAAGTCAAGCTTATTAAATAATAATTTAATATTCCAGAAAAACATGGAACAATGCAGAACAGAATATATACAAAAGATTACAAAAAAACAAAGTAAAAAGTTACAAGGTAAAAGTTACAAAGATACACACGGATACTTGCGTAAAAATAAAAATGGGGATTAAAACGTTACCAAGTTGAAGGTCTCAACGTTGTCGGCAGGAGCATGCCGCTTGTTCGACCAGAAGTCGAGATCAACTCTAGCTATGCGCTATCTCCAAGAGCAGATAGTCACTAGGCATCTGCCTCTGCTTTTTATACTCTGAGCTACGCCTGGAGGCTGCAACTTCCTTGGGGAGGGGAGGAACTAGGTTTTAATTAAATCTCAGACATATTCCATTTCCAGGTAACAGTCTATACATCAAAGATTGTGAAGTGAGGCTTTTCAACTCCAGGTGAAAACTTGATTAAGGCTTTTTCCTGTCTCCGTTTTTAAAGTCTGCAGAGATTCCAACCCCCTTCCAATAGATTGGACAGGGTATCGTTTGCACCTCCACTAATAATTTAATTTCCAGTAGCCTGTCATGTACATTTCCAACATTCCTGTGTTAGTCTCCAGACTCTGGTCCTCTTGCTTTGTGTATTGAGACAATGGGCTGTCTCCTGAGTTCAAAAAGCCAGGCAGATAATCCCATTAGCACTCTCAGAGGAACTGCATACAGAAACTCAAAGCACCTCATATGGTCAAGACAATCACCCATTTCCTTGCCCAAGGCAACTCAAGGTAACAGCTCCCTGCCCCCAGAGGAACACTGTCATACAGACAAGTACAGCTTCCCCAAAGCCAGATGACCACCCATACATACGCATCTGAAGTACATAGCAGACAGGAAAATGAAAATATTATCCTTACATCATAAGCACCCCAATATATTCTTGATACTTTCCTTTACTGCAAGTAGCAATGTAAACTTGAAAAACAGTCACCAAGGAGGGGGAAATAGAGAAGTTGTGAATGGGGCACTGTAAACAGGCAAATAGTCACTGAGGAGGAGGGAATAGTTGTGAAGAGGGCACTGTAAACAGGCAAACAGTCACTGAGACTGAGTAGGAGGCAATTGTTGTTAGGAGGGCACTGTAAACAGGTAAACAAACACTGAGGAGGGCATTGTTGGGGGCGTGGCCAGCCGGCAATGGAGTAAGACGTGCCTGTAATGATCTGCTCAGTTGCCTGCGCAGGCAGGCAACTTTTTGACCACTGTTCAGGTCTGCATTCTGCAGGTCTCTGGAAGAGAGACCTTTTGTCAGTTTTGCAGCTTGCTGCTGCTGAGGAATTTGCATACGTTTGTCATGCAAATTGCCTAGCCACATCCTTTGTAGGCTTGCTCTATATATACCATGTGATATCACAGAACTTCGCTGGTCATAAGGATTTGTCCTGTGAAACACTCCTGGAGTGTCAGCCATACTTCTTGTTAAAGATTAGCTTAGAGTAATTCTCGGGACTACACTAGGCATCCGTGCTAGAGCAGTCAGGATTGTATTATTTGTATTGCCTGTTCTGTCTGTCTGTGGGGTGCTAACCAGAGCAGCGGTTGTTACTGGTAGGCCCTTCTGTTCTATTGTTGCCTTACTTGGATCGCACTCGCTCTGGCGGAAAGAACAGTGGATCATATCTCTCAAGTATTCCTGTTTTCGTGTATCTGTCTTGTCTTGTACGAATGCTTGCTGGAGGCTCGGTGAGGTAACCGTTAAGCAAGCGCTCGCGTCCTCTGTTTCATGTTTGTCTGTCGGTGGTTAGTTAGGCGTGCTTGTCTCTGTTGTGCTTAACACGCGGAGACCGCGCATAAACGCGTGCACTGTTGCGAATGAGTGCGGTGTTCGCGTTTAGTTAGCGTTTGTTATTTCCCTTATCTTCTCATTGTATGATTTGCTGTGCCTTTGCTACTCTCGTGCTCTGTCTTGCTTTACCTTGTGTCACCTCTGGCAATCGCCTTTCTCGCGATTGCGTTCCTACTTCGTATCTGCTGTTGTGTGTGCACTGTCGCGGGTTGGCGACTAGATTGGTGCACACACATACAATCTGTCCCTGTGCTCCTTCTCATTCGCAATCGCTTCTCTTGCGATTGCGTTCTCACTTGGTTTCCTCTGTTGTGTGTCCACCGTCGCAGGTTGGCGGCTAGATTGGTGAACATACATACATTCCTCATCTGTGCTTATTCAGTCTTGTGTCGCTGTTAGCAATCGCCATCTCTTGCGATTGCCTTCTCACTTTATCTTCATGGTTGTGTGTTCATCGTCGCAGGGTGGCGACTAGATTGGTGGACACACATACCCTCTGTCGCTTTGATCTCTCTCTTTCAGGGCTATCTTGCCTTGCGTTTATTCCCTTTGTACAATTCCTGTCTGGCGTCTGTGGCAGGGCAGAGGATCTGTTCCTCTGCACTCCACAGCTCCACCTGCCGACAGGAATTTCCCTCTACAGGTGCGTTGCACCTTTTGCTGGGTTCCCTCAAATTATACGCTTGTGGAGGATTTCCGCAGTGTCAGCGCACGTCCTGTGCGCTGATCACGGAGAGAATTCCACAATCGTTACAGTATGACCAGCCAAACCGAAATTCCCAGTGTAGAGGGAATTTCCGATTTGTACGATTTGGTCGAATATGGGTCCTGTATCTTTAAGAGGTTTAAGATACTGGACTCTGAAACCAGAGAGGAGTTCATATCAGAATGTTCCAGATTCTTGGCAAATCCTGAATTTCAGGCCACCAATATTTCCACTTGGAGTGGTCAGATTGCTTACAATCTTTTCCAAGGGGATCTGTTTGTGTGGGCTGATGAGTATGCCAGACACAAGAATCTGAGACATAACCCTCGCAGGTTTCTGGCTCATGTGTTTTCTCGTAAGCTTGGAACTTGCATGCCAAGTTATTTCTATGAGTTTTTTCCTGCTGTGCAAGATGCTGATCAGATTAGTCTATGCAACATTTCTCTGTCATTACCATATGTTAATGAGTTGGTGCTTGCAGGCCAATCTGCTGATTCGGCTTGTCAGCCAAAAGATTCGTTGCCCATAGCAACCACAAATAAAGAGGTTATTTCTGTCAAGTCTGAAATGTGCAAAACCATTCAGTGTGATAATTAGTTCAATGTTTCTCTGGCCACTTCAGCTTCTAAGCAGATGCAAGAGAACTGCCTGGATACGTTTCTTGCATTTAAACAGACATGCAAAGTGGCTAAAAAGGGAAAAACTAAAAATCGCAAGCATCTGAATAAAACACTCCCTATTGATGTTTACAATGATGTTGCTCAGTCTCCGGGTTTTTTGCCCCAATCCAAAGCTTATGTGGATCCTATTATAGGTAGGATCGCACACTATATTAAAGCAGTTAAAAAATCTGTTCTTGATTTCCACCCATATGGAGATTATCTTGATACTGGCTTGTTTGAACCTCCATTTGCCTCATGGGAGATTGGGGCCTTGATGGAGGAATTTGATTTTGATTGGAAAGCCTTTTGCGATTTTTACATCACAAAAAGCGAAGATGTCTTGAATGATTGTCTCGATTCTATGTACCTTTTGATTGATTCCGATGAATGTGACGAGGGTGATGTGGATCTGGTGATTTATGTATGGCAGACGATTTTGGATGAGTTGCACACACACCATTCGATTGATTCCAATAAAGAGACATCGTTGTCGGATGATTGTTCCTGCCTTTCTGGGGTAAAGCATGTGAGTCTTGACATTGTGCGATCTGAAATGGATGGGTGTACCACCGTGGTTGATTCCTGTGCGAATCCTGAAAGATTCTCTCCTGATTGTGTGCAGTTGGAATCTATGTGATCTAATGCCTGTTTCTCGGATGATCCTGCAGATTGTGATCAGCATGAATGTGCCAGTTTTCTCAAGGATGTGTGGGATCCCTTGTCATTTAGAAACAGATCTTTAAGATCTTCCATCTGTGATCCTGCTATGGGGAAAATTCCTAAATTATGCAGCATCAAAAGTAAAATTAATATGTCTAGTAAAGTTTTTCCTGATGTTGTCGCTATTTCTAGTGCAAATGAGTCTTTGTCTCACCCTGTTCACACCTGTAAGGGCCCGTTGCCTGGTGACAGTTGCTCCAGTGTTTCTGTCCTGAAATCCTTACAGTCTGCTCCGCAGATCGCGGAGGTTTGCGCTATGGAAGCGTCAGTTTCACAAACTAAAGCGATTTTGGATTCGCAAGGTTTGCGTTCTGACTCCTCGGATTCGACATTGTTAGCCGAATCTAAGAGTGAGACAGCGCTTCGGTTTTGCGGATCTGATGCTGAAGCTTCTTTTCCTTGCCCAGAGAAGCTTTCTCTGAACCTGCCCTGTACCATGAATGAAAACATGCTCTCCACTCGCACTGACATTTGTGAGTCCCTTTCTTGTTCTGAGAAAAATGCTGATTCTGCACCCTGTACTCTGGATGAGTTAATATGGCCTTGTTTAGAATCTCCTGCAGTGTCCCTAGAGGCTCATCTAGGTATTGCTACTATACTCACCTGTTTTTCTGCAGTTTTGGAGTTGCAAGCTAGTTTGACTGCTACACAGAATTCTGGGTGCAGTGAGATTGAAGTTAGGGAGTCAGTGTGTGTTCCAGTAAAGATTCCTGTACATTCCGCTCATGATGATGAAATCCAGTCTCAGCTTATGGTGGAACCATTCCTGGGACATCTGCCCTGCCTACAGGAGGTATTTAATGTTCAGCCCTGTAACATGGATAGTTCAGAACCCTTCATAGAAAACCTGGAAAATGACATTTCTGAGGTCTTAGTTGATGTTTTGGAGGTTTCCAAGTCCCTCCTAAAGGGTGTAGAACTTCTAGGAGATACCTCCTGCCCCCCAGATCCGTCTGGGGTTTTGCCCACTTCAGTGGGCATTGCTGTTGTGCTGACTACCTTTGCAGCTCTGGTGGAGCTTCACTCATGTGTAGTCAATGATGATATTACAGTCACAGAGATTTCCAGGTTTGAGTCCAAGCCTTCTTTTGAAAGTCTAGTGCTTGTGACCACTGCTCGTGATGATTCTCTTCCCGGTTCTGGTTTTGGTCTTGTCATAACGGACTCTAAGGTTGGCAGTTCCTCGACGTGTCCTGAGGTTCCCCTTGGGTACCCCGATGTGCTCTGTGACCCAGAAAGCCCAAGTGTGTCTCGGTTGCCAGCCTGCTCAGATGCTTCCTTGGTGGAAACCTGTTCTGATGTTGCCTGCATGCCCAGAGGTGGTCCCTGAAGGCCCTGATCTTGATGCTTGTCCTGGTAATTCTGAATCCGGAATTGTCATTGGTTCCATAGGGGTTCTTGATAGTTCTTCATGTGAGCCTGGTGATCGTTCTGCCCTCCTGGGATCTCTGCGGAGCTCCAAAGTGTTCTGGGAGATCCTGGGAGAAATACAGTGGTGTGAAAAACTATTTGCCCCCTTCCTGATTTCTTATTCTTTTGCATGTTTGTCACACTTAAATGTTTCTGCTCATCAAAAATCGTTAACTATTAGTCAAAGATAACATAATTGAACACAAAATGCAGTTTTAAATGATGGTTTTTATTATTTAGTGAGAAAAAAAACTCCAAATCTACATGGCCCTGTGTGAAAAAGTGATTGCCCCCCTTGTTAAGAAATAACTTAACCCTCCTGGCGGTAAGCCCGAGCTGAGCTCGGGCTATGCCGCCGGAAGGCACCGCTCAGGCCCCGCTGGGCCGATTTGGATAATTTTTTTTTTTTGCTGCACGCAGCTAGCACTTTGCTAGCTGCGTGCAATGCCCGATCGCCGCCGCTACCCACCGATCCGTCGCGCCGCAGCCGCCCCCCCAGACCCCGTGCGCTGCCTGGCCAATCAGTGCCAGGCAGCGCTATGGGGTGGATCGGAATCCCCTTTGACGTCACGACGTCGATGACGTCATCCCGCCCCTCCAGGAGATCCCGTTCTTTGAACGGGATCTCCTGATCTTCGATCGCCTCCGGCGATCGGAGGGGCTGGGGGGATGCCACTGAGCAGCGGCTATCATGTAGCGAGACTTTGTCTCGCTACATGAAAAAACAAAAAAAAAAAAATTTAAAAAAAAATTTGCTGCCCCCTGGTGGATTTTTAGCAAACCGCCAGGAGGGTTAACTGTGGTTTATCACACCTGAGTTCAATTCCTGTAGTCACCCCCAGGCCTGATTACTGCCACACCTGTTTCAATCAAGAAATCACTTAAATAGGAGCTATCTGACACAGAGAAGTAGACCAAAAGCACCTCAAAAGCTAGACATCATGCCAAGATCCAAAGAAATTCAGGAACAAATGAGAACAAAAGTAATTGAGATCTATCAGTCTGGTAAAGGTTATAATGCCATTTCTAAAGCTTTGGGACTCCAGCAAACCACAGTGAGAGCCATTATCCACAAATGGCAAAAACATGGAACAGTGATGAACCTTCCCAGGAGGGGCCGGCCGACCAAAATTACTCCAAGAGCGCAGAGAAAACTCATCCGAGAGGCCACAAAAGACCCCAGGACACCATCTAAAGAACTGCAGGCCTCACTTGCCTCAATTAAGGTCAGTGTTCACAACTCCACCATAAGAAAGAGACTGGACGGCCTGCATGGCAGATATCCAAGGCACAAACCACTTTTAAGCAAAAAGAACATTAAGGCTCGTCTCAATTTTGCTAAAAAACATCTCAATGATTGCCAAGACTTTTGGGAAAATACCTTGTGGACCGACGAGACAAAAGTTGAACTTTTTGGAAGGTGCGTGTCCCGTTACATCTGGCATAGAAGTAACACAGCATTTCAGCAAAAGAACATCATACCAACTGTAAAATATGGTGGTGGTAGTGTGATGGTCTGGGGTTGTTTTGCTGCTTCAGGACCTGGAAGGCTTGCTGTGATAGGTTGAACCATGAAGTGTACTGTCTACCAAAAAATCCTGAAGGAGAATGTCCGGCCATCTGTTTGTCAACTCAAGCTGAAGCGATCTTGGGTGCTGCAGCAGGACAATGACCAAAAACACACCAGCAAATCCACCTCTGAATGGCTGAAGAAAAAAAAAATGAAGACTTTGGAGTGGCCTAGTCAAAGTCCTGACCTGAATCCTATTGAGATGTTGTGGCATGACCTTAAAAAGGTGGTTCATGCTAGAAGACCCTCAAATAAAGCTGGATTACAACAATTCTGCACAGATGAGTGGGCCAAAATTCCTCCAGAGCTCTGTAAAAGACTCGTTGCAAGTTATCGCAAACGCTTGATTGCAGTTATTGCTGCTAAGGGTGGTCCAACCAGTTATTAGGTTCAGGGGGCAATTTCTTTTTCACACAGGGCCATGTAGGTTTTGAGTTTTTTTTTCTCACTAAATAATAAAAGCCATCATTTAAAACTGCATTTTGTGTTCAATTATGTTATCTCTGACTAATAGCTAATGGTTTTTGATGAGCAGAAACATTTAAGTGTGACAAACATGCAAAAGAATAAGAAATCAGGAAGGGGGCAAATAGTTTTTCACACCACTGTATTTCCTGGTACCTTGGATGAGATCAGCAGTGGGTGCTTTTTGGAAAGGGACACTTCGAATGGGTATTGTGGCAGGTTTGGTATTTTTGGACGGTCCCTGGAAGGTGGTGGGTATGGCTCGGTGGGTGTCGATGGCTTCTTCTCGGGCATTCACAGTCCTGATGGGTGTTACACTGAGACTTGTGGTTCTGATGGGCATGTTTCGGTGGCTTCTCCTTCCGATGAGGTCGGTTTCGGGTGGGCTGACTCTGGAATTGGGCCTTGTCGGGCTGTCCCGACCTTCATGAGTCTTCAGTTAGAGTCTTTTGCTAATATCAGTTTAGAGGCTCATCTGGAATTCGACCCTAGAGGGGGGGGGGGTACTGTAATGATCCGCTCAGTTGCCTGCGCAGGCAGGCAACTTTTTGACCACTGTTCAGGTCTGCATTCTGCAGGTCTCTGGAAGAGAGACCTTTTGTCAGTTTTGCAGCTTGCTGCTGCTGAGGAATTTGCATACGTTTGTCATGCAAATTGCCTAGCCACATCCTTTGTAGGCTTGCTCTATATATACCATGTGATATCACAGAACTTCGCTGGTCATAAGGATTTGTCCTGTGAAACACTCCTGGAGTGTCAGCCATACTTCTTGTTAAAGATTAGCTTAGAGTAATTCTCGGGACTACACTAGGCATCCTTGCTAGAGCAGTTAGGATTGTATTATTTGTATTGCCTGTTCTGTCTGTCTGTGGGGTGCTAACCAGAGCAGCGGTTGTTACTGGTAGGCCCTTCTGTTCTATTGTTGCCTTACTTGGATCGCACTCGCTCTGGCGGAAAGAGCAGTGGATCGTATCTCTCACGTATTCCTGTTTTCGTGTATCTGTCTTGTCTTGTACGAACGCTTGCTGGAGGCTCGGTGAGGTAACCGTTAAGCAAGCGCTCGCGTCCTCTGTTTCATGTTTGTCTGTCGGTGGTTAGTGATCCTCTCTCCTTGATAAAGCGAGGTGACTCTCGCGGAACTAGTGGGATCTTGTCCTCTGAGGGGATTCCTTGTTCCCTGCTGTGCTGCTGAGATTGACTTCACTATTTCTGGGCTAAGTATCTCCTATTTTTTGCACTACTCCACTTTGTGCTCTTTTTCCTATGGGCTGCTCCTTTGCCTTAATTTTTTACTAGGCATCTTATCACTAGTAATACTGTATACTTGGATAGCAATTGTGCACTTTATTTCATAATCTTATATATGCGATATTTATTCGTGTGGGTTTTTTTTTTTTTTTTTTCACAGGTGTTTATTGGTCCTGCATCACATTAGGTTGTATACTGAACCCGGGTTCTCCCCCTGTTGGGCTCAATATTGAGCCTACTGTGGGGTTTTATATCTGACAGCAGCATGGTGTCATTATACAATATATTGCATTTAGAGTGATTGTTTCATATGCAGCAGGGATCATGTTGGAATATTTGCTTGGTTTTTAAATGGTTTTATTCTTAATTGAATCATCAGTACTGTGATTATTATTATACCTAATGTTGAATAAAGATTTTTGTTATACTTTTTCAAATTTTGCTGTGGGAGGTGCTATTTTTTAAGGGCTTTCTTCCTCTACCATATAATTGCTCGTTTTGAGCCCTAGCACACACAGTTATTTGGTTGAGGTGTTGCAGACGTTTCCTAAAAACTGTCGGTGGTTAGTTAGGCGTGCTTGTCTCTGTTGTGCTTAACACGCGGAGACCGCGCATAAACGCGTGCACTGTTGCGAATGAGTGCGGTGTTCGCGTTTAGTTAGCGTTTGTTATTTTCCTTATCTTCTCATTGTATGATTGCTGTGCCTTTGCTACTCTCGTGCTCTGTCTTGCTTTACCTTGTGTCACCTCTGGCAATTGCCTTTCTCGCGATTGCGTTCCTACTTCGTATCTGCTGTTGTATGTGCACTGTCGCGGGTTGGCGACTAGATTGGTGCACACACATACAATCTGTCCCTGTGCTCCTTCTCATTCGCAATCGCTTCTCTTGCGATTGCGTTCTCACTTGGTTTCCTCTGTTGTGTGTCCACCGTCGCAGGTTGGCGGCTAGATTGGTGAACATACATACATTCCTCATCTGCGCTTATTCAGTCTTGTGTCGCTGTTAGCAATCGCCATCTCTTGCGATTGCCTTCTCACTTTATCTTCATGGTTGTGTGTTCATCGTCGCAGGGTGGCGACTAGATTGGTGGACACACATACCCTCTGTCGCTTTGATCTCTCTCTTTTAGGGCTATCTTGCCTTGCGTTTATTCCCTTCGTACAATTCCTGTCTGGCGTCTGTGGCAGGGTAGAGGATCTGTTCCTCTGCACTCCACAGCTCCATCTGCCGACAGGAATTTCCCTCTACAGGTGCGTTGCACCTTTTGCTGGGTTCCCTCAAATTATACGCTTGTGGAGGATTTCCGCAGTGTCAGCGCACGTCCTGTGCGCTGATCACGGAGATAATTCCACAATCGTTACAATGCCTCGCAGCAGCTCCCGGCAACTTCAGCTCCAGCCAGCCTTAGCACACTCGGGTGCCCACCGAAACATACCCTGAGGTAGCAGGGAGAGACACGGACCTTCCTCGGGCGAGTTGGCTGCCACACAGACCTGCAGCATGTCGCGGAAAGGCCGCGAGGAGATCGCCGTCACGGATTCCGGCAAGGCCCAAGATGGCGCCGGCAGCACCCCCGCTCCCAAGCTCTCCAAGGCCGCGAAAAGGGCAGCGGCGAAACTGCAGCAATATGCCTGCCAGACTGCAGCTGCCTCAGCATCCTGGCAGGAACCCACAGGTATGGAGGGGATTGAGGAGGGGGACAGCTGGGACACGGAGACCGCACGGAGCAGGGCAGTGAGCCCTGACGCTGGATTTCAGCACTCCCTTGACGCACAGCAAACAGCAGTACAGGCTGACCCTGGCATAGAATCACAGCCAGAACCCACCTTGGCAGATATAATGAAGGCTGTCACCTCATGTAACGCTGCAATTACGGCTCTAGCTAACCAAACTGGGGGTCTAAAGGAGGAAATAGGCCTTTTGAGACAGGACCTATCCAATATCAGGGAGCGCACCACGGAACTGGAAGGCAGAATGAGTAAAGTGGAGGATACAATGGCGCCTGCCTGTCGAGATTTAAAAAGAGTGATCGCGCATGCTATGGCCAATTCAGACAAGAATGACGACCTGGAAAACAGGCTGAGAAGAAACAATATAAGATTTATAGGCTATCCTGAAAAATGCGAGCTTCCTGATCCAACGCTGTTCATTGAAAACTGGCTTGCACAAACCTTTGACACTGAGTATCTAACACGGCTGTTTGCAGTAGAAAGGGCTCATCGTATCCCATCACGCGCCCCAAAGCCAGGGGCTATGGCAAGGCCTATAATTGCAAGAATTTTACACTACTGAGACAGAGAGCTGATTTTACAAAAAGCCCGAAAGCTGGAGAATATATCATGTAATGGACAGCGGATCTCGAGGAGGGCATTGTTGTGAACCAGGCACTGTAAACAGGCAGCCACTGAGTAAGGCTAGGTCCACACTAGACACAGTTGCAGGACGGACACTGCAGTCCGGATCAGGGGAAGATTAGGGGAAGTACCCACCGTACTGCAAACTGATGAAAGTGTATCAGTTTTGCATCAGTTTTGCATCAGTTTCCGTTCAGTTTTTCCCTGACAGAAAAAGTCTCTATCATTAGGAAGGAGTGGGAGGATTTTTTTGGGCCAATCATAAAGCTCAGGCTATCCGTTTTCACGTCAGTTTTTTGCCTGTGGAGCTGGAGATGCGTTTTCTCATTCCTTTTCACTACCCCTGCGTGTATCCGTGGTCCGGATCCGTTGCGTGAAAATGCAGCAGATCCGGACCTTCCGTTCAGGTTTTGAAAACGGGTCCCCGCAAACGCAGACGGATCCGTTTTTTACTTGGGTGAAGCTGGCTGCTATTTTGAACATTAGTATCCGGGACTCCGTTTTTCATCAGGTTTGAAAAACGCAGCCACGGATACGTTTCCGGACCTAGTGTGGACCAGCTCTAAACAGGGATTGTTGTGAAGTGGGGACTGTAAACAGATAAAGTCACTGAGGGGGAGGGAATTGCTGAGAAATAGAATTAGGTTTGCCTACTTCAAGATTAAAGTGAACCTGAAGTATAAATAAATACATTTAAAAAAAGATGAGAAAAATTGTACTGAATTTCCAAAAAATAACCCTAAACAGTACTTTCATGGAATCCCACACTCTTATATTATTTTTTTAGGATTAAACACTGTCTCTGGAATCTGCTGCTGCTGTTCTTTACTGAATGTATTCAGCTCCCATACAGAGTAATGATGACCTCTTGAATTTCACATCTACTGTATTTATCTCTGTCAGCAGTGTTTACACAGCCATACAGACTATGGCCTCAATTCACCAGAGGTTACCGACCTATTTATCTCATGGGGGGTAATTTACCTCCTGTGATATCACCAAATAGCAATTCTCCAGAAGTATAGGGTGAAATATCGACAGAGAGAAATCCATGCGATAAATAGGCGATAGTTAGTTGTTATTTTTTCTCAAAATCACAATTCACCAGGGAAAAAGGGTGTGGGGCCATTCGTTATTTTTCATTTATTTATCCCCTGAATGTACCTGGAGATATCTGGGTTTTTCTCACAGCTGCTGCAGCTCACTCTGCAGCTAGTTTACTAGCAGCACACAGTAACAGCTTATACTGTACATATTTCAGGCACCAGAGAGCAGCCCATTTACAATATTAAGCATATTAAGCAATATTAAGCATTTACAATATTAAGTGGATGGGTGAAACGAAGGAGGAATCTGGATACATTTTTAATCGGGAGTGAGTGTGAAAATGTATCCAAATACCTCCTCTGTTTCACCCATCCACTAAATATTGTAAATGCTTAATATTGCTTAATATGTAGAACGGAGGGAGGGATTTGTAATGGAAGGAGAGGGTCAAAAAACAGGGAGGGAAACCCTCTGCGGTCACATGCTGGTAATAACCTCCTCCTCCTACCCACAATCCTTTACTTCCAACATCCAGAGAGGCAAAGTATCGCATGCAAATCACTAACACCGCATAACAATCGACCGTTTATCGCTCGGTTTTCCCATCCATATCGCTCCATTATCGCCTGCTACCGAACACTCCTCTCTCTATCCTCTCACAGTGGTAAATTGTAAACAAAGTGTTAAAATACCGCATGAGATAAAATACCGACCTTTTATCTCTTACTAACTCTCCTCTGGTAAATTGAGGCCTTTAGCACAGTTACTGTCACTCACAGGGATCGGGACTTAATCCCTTGGGCAGCAGTTTGCAGCCGAGTTCTGTATAGATGCGTCTCTAGCCTATAGGCTATGGATGCACACTGTTACTAAAAAGAGGGAAGGAGAGTTGTACAAAAGTGCAGCTTCCTGTGGCTGGGATGAGGAGAAAAATGCACTGCGAGTCGGTAGGTGACTTGGGGGCTTCTGTACACACACTACATTCTCGCTCGCCAAAGGTGTTATTGGTAGTGATGGAGCGAACAAACATTTTGCATTCGAAAATGAAAATTTACTGTGAGCATTTGTGAACCGACCGCGAGGGCTCCATAGAGTCCAATGGCAGCCGAACTTCTAAAACTTTCAGGGCATCTCTAAAGCTACAACAGCTTTCAAAAGGTGAAAAAGTATACCAAAACCCGGACAGTGGAGTGGCGGAGGAGGATCAAGTGCAAAAAAGTCGCAAAAGAAAAAAATGTATTTTGCACAAACGTTTTCTTAATGGTTACTTTTAAAGTGAATCTGAAGCGAATAAAATTATTTAAAATAAACACATGACGTAGCTGCAAATGAATATTAGATACTTACCTCACCGTCAGTTCCTCTCATAAGCTCACCATTTTCTTCTTACAGTGATCCCTACCAGTTCTGACAATATTTTGTCAGAACTGAAATATACCAGTTGCTGTCAGTTCAGGGGCGTAACTAGAAGTCCCCGGGACCCTCTGCAAAAATTTGAGTGCCCCCCCTGGGGCCCTCTCATGGCTGTTTTGTGGGGCAGGAGGGGTCCCAGCATGAGGGGAGAGCTTGGTAGCATATCAGCGGGGAGGGGGGACAGTCCCCCCCCCTCACCTCAGGCTCTCTCCCTCCTGCATCTAAGCGGCAGCAGCTATAAATACCTCCATTCACCACTGGAGCTTCTTCGATCTGCAAGGGCTTCACATTACTTCCTGTTTTAACAGGAAGTAATGTGAAGCCCTTGCAGATCGGCGACCTCCGTGGTGAATGGAGGTAATTACAGCTGCTGCCGCCGACACTGCTGCCACTTAGATAGATGCAGCAGGGGAGCGCAGAGGGGAGAGCCCAACCCCTCCTGCCCCCCCAAAATGGCAATGAGCGGCCCCCCCCCCCCCCCTGCAGGGGAAGGAGCTGCTTCCCCTATTGTTACGCCAGTGTGTCAGTTATATATCAGCAGCTGTCAGTTACAACTGAATGTGCCCGGTAATGTCCATGTTTCCCTATGGTTCAAGTGGGTGATTTTACAGTTTAAAGAGAAACTCTGACCAAAAATTGAACTTTATCCCAATCAATAGCTGATACCAGTGCTGCTCAACAGGATTCCGGATATCTGAATAGACCCGGATATCCGAACTTTTTAGGCCTATCCGACTGGATCCGGATTCCGGATACCTGGGCCAAAATCTGGATAGCTCTAGGCGGATATTTGGATGCATAACCCGGATATCCGCGGATATCCGGATCCGGGTACTGTTACCATGGAGATGACGTCCATGACGTCATTCAGCCAATCAGAGCGCTCCCAGCCTAAGCCCAAGCAACCAATCACAGAGGGGAGCCTCGGCCAGTCCCTCCTGTATATAAGGAGGGGGCCATGATGAGAATCTCGTCCTTGCTTTGTGACTATCACTGAGATAGTTTGTCCAGTGTGTTTGGCTGAAGCAAGTGCATCATCTGAGTGATAAACCCAGCGTTTTAACACTAAAACACCTTCTGTATACAATTGTTTTACTGTGTTGTAGTTAGCTAGTCTGTGTAATTTGTTAGTGTCAGTCAGTCTTGTCAGTCAGTCTTTCAGCTGCAGCAGCTGCCTGTGCCTGCTAGGTCCTGTGTCTTTGTGTGTGCTGTGTGTGCACACAGTCCAGGCTCCTTGGTGCTGGCTGGCCTGCTATTAGCCTTAGTAGCAGTGTCAGTGTGTTTTGTTGTTGTTGTACTCAGCTCCTATCTGTCACTCACTCCGTGCTGATTCACAGTACAAGCCCGCCGCCATTGCCGCCAATAATAAAGTACAAGTACCCCACACATCATCTGACTGTGACATCACCCATCACCTATCTGGTACTATGTCTGGCACTGGCAGCGGGGGGAGGGGCAGCAAGGCCAAGAGGAGAGGGAGCAACATTGCGGCCAGTTGTTTGAGGAGGGGGAGTTTGATGATGAGTTGAAGGACCCGGACTACCAGCGACCGGAGGGGGATGTCAGCAGCTCTGACTCTGAGGAGGAGGATTCAGTGGGTCTGGCACGCAGGTTGAGCATTGCAGGGATTGGCAGGAGCAGCAGTGGGCATGGAATGCGTGACCCAGAGCCTGCTGCTCCATCTGCCAGTGGCACTACTACCACCAGCCGCTCCACTAGAGTGACCAGATTTTTGTGGGTCCAACCTGGGATGGGGTGTGCGGCGTGGGGAGGGGAGGGGGGGGGGGGTGGTGCGCTCGGCGCGCCGCGGCAAAAAGTGAGGATGACTGAGGAGCGCACAGCGACAAAGACTGGGGGGAGGGGGATGCGCGCCGCGCCGAAAAATGGGCGTGGCCATGGCATTGTATGGGAGGAGCTAACGTAATGATGTAACAGCGAGGCATAAGAAAGCAGTGTTTACGCCATGATGTGGACAAACGAGACATTGCACCATGGGTGTGCAGAAACTGTGTGATGCTAATAGTATACCGTAACCACAAAGCAGCAAACATAGCCATCTATGACCATTAAATAATAAATGCAGTAACAGTTACCCCGGACACCAGAAAATAAACGCAATAGGCAACATGTCAGAACAAAATAACCGCAATGCGGGCAACATGTCAGTATAAAATAAATGCAATGCGGGCAAACATGTCAGTATAAAATAAATGCAATGCGGGCAAACATGTCAGTACAAAATAAGCGCAATGCGGGCAACATGTCAGTACAAAATAAACGCAATGCGGGCAAACATGTCAGTACAAAATAAACGCAATGCAGGCAACATGTCAGTACAAAAAAAACGCAATGCGGGCAACATGTCAGTACAAAATAAACGCAATGCGGGCAAACATTTCACCAGACAATAAACGCAATGCGGGCAACATGTCAGTACAAAATAAACGCAATGCGGGCAACATGTCAGTACAAAATAAACGCAATGCGGGCAAACATTTCCCCAGAAAAGAAACGCAATGCGGGCAAACATTTCACCAGAAAAGAAACGCAATGCGGGCAAACATTTCACCAGAAAAGAAACGCAATGCGGGCAAACATTTCATCAGAAAAGAAACGCAATGCGGGCAAACATTTCACCAGAAAAGAAACGCACTGCGGGCAAACATTTCACCAGAAAAGAAACGCACTGCGGGCAAACATTTCACCAGAAAAGAAACGTAATGTGGGCAAACATTTCACCAGACAAGAAACGCAATGCGGGCAAACATTTCCCCAGACAAGAAACGCAATGCGGGCAAACATTTCACCAGAAAAGAAACGCAATGCAGGCAAACATTTCACCAGAAAAGAAACGCAATGCGGGCAAACATTTCATCAGAAAAGAAACGCAATGCGGGCAAACATTTCACCAGAAAAGAAACGCACTGCGGGCAAACATTTCACCAGAAAAGAAACATAATGTGGGCAAACATTTCACCAGACAAGAAACACAATGCGGGCAAACATTTCACCAGAAAAGAAATGCAATGCGGGCAAACATTTCATCAGAAAAGAAACGCAATGCGGGCAAACATTTCACCAGAAAAGAAACGCACTGCGGGCAAACATTTCACCAGAAAAGAAACGCACTGCGGGCAAACATTTCACCAGAAAAGAAACGTAATGTGGGCAAACATTTCACCAGACAAGAAACGCAATGCGGGCAAACATTTCCCCAGACAAGAAACGCAATGCGGGCAAACATTTCACCAGAAAAGAAACGCAATGCAGGCAAACATTTCACCAGAAAAGAAACGCAATGCGGGCAAACATTTCATCAGAAAAGAAACGCAATGCGGGCAAACATTTCACCAGAAAAGAAACATAATGTGGGCAAACATTTCACCAGACAAGAAACACAATGCGGGCAAACATTTCACCAGAAAAGAAATGCAATGCGGGCAAACATTTCATCAGAAAAGAAACGCAATGCGGGCAAACATTTCACCAGAAAAGAAACGCACTGCGGGCAAACATTTCACCAGAAAAGAAACGTAATGTGGGCAAACATTTCACCAGACAAACGCAATGCAGGCAAACATTTCACCAGAAAAGAAACGCAATGCGGGCAAACATTTCACCCGAAAAGAAACGCACTGCAGGCAAACATTTCACCAGAAAAGAAACGTAATGTGGGCAAACATTTCACCAGACAAGAAACGCAATGCGGGCAAACATTTCACCAGAAAAGAAACGTAATGTGGGCAAACATTTCACCAGACAAGAAACACAATGTGGGCAAACATTTCACCAGACAAGAAACACAATGTGGGCAAACATTTCACCAGACAAACGCAATGCGGGCAAACATTTCACCAGAAAAGAAACGCACTGCAGGCAAACATTTCACCAGAAAAGAAACGTAATGTGGGCAAACATTTCACCAGACAAGAAACGCAATGCGGGCAAACATTTCACCAGAAAAGAAACGCACTGCGGGCAAACATTTCACCAGAAAAGAAACATAATGTGGGCAAACATTTCACCAGACAAGAAACACAATGCGGGCAAACATTTCACCAGAAAAGAAATGCAATGCGGGCAAACATTTCATCAGAAAAGAAACGCAATGCGGGCAAACATTTCACCAGAAAAGAAACGCACTGCGGGCAAACATTTCACCAGAAAAGAAACGTAATGTGGGCAAACATTTCACCAGACAAACGCAATGCGGGCAAACATTTCACCAGAAAAGAAACGCAATGCTGGCAAACATTTCACCCGAAAAGAAACGTAATGTGGGCAAACATTTCACCAGACAAGAAACGCAATGCGGGCAAACATTTCACCAGAAAAGAAACGCAATGCGGGAAAACATTTCACCAGAAAAGAAACGCAATGCGGGCAAACATTTCACTAGAAGGGAAACGCACTGCGGGCAAACATTTCACCAGACAAGAAACGCAATGCGGGCAAACATTTCACCAGACAAGAAACGCAATGCGGGCAAAGTTCACCTGGAAAAAAAGCATTTACTCACCTGGCAGAAGTCTCCGGCCTCTGGCATGCTGCTCCCGGGACCACCTTCCTCCTTCTCTTGTCTCCCGCGCTGACAGGGCTATGGCAAGATGGCGCCCGAAGCCCTGTAGTGGAGACAAATAGTCTCCAGTACAGGGCTTCGGCAGCCATCTTGCCGTAGCTCTGCTCGCCTGCCGGTGTCGGAACAGACACCGGAAGAGGAGGCTGGAGCGGGGCTGCAGGCAATAACCTGGCATGGCGTCTATAGACGCCGCTGCCAGTTCATGAGGAGAGAGTGGCCAGAGTCCCGAGGCCGGGACGTCCCGCTGCTGAAAGCGGGACGTTTCCCGGGACCTCATGCTGCCTGGGACAGTGGACCCCGAATCCGGGACGCGTCCCGGGCAATCCGGGATGTCTGGTCACTCTACGCTCCACTCATCTCCAGGCCCCGCCCCAACCACCACCGGGAGAAAATCCACAGCAGCATCCCGTTCTGAGCCACGTAAGGGCAAACTACAATCCCCAATATGGCAGTTTTTCCATCTGCCCTCACTGGATAGCAAGTTTGTAACTTGCAAATTATGCCATGTGAAGCTGAACAGAGGGTCTAACCCCTCCACTTATGGCACCTCCAGCTTTATAAATCATCTGGTCAATAAGCACAAACCTGAGCATCAGGAATTCAAGAGGCTGAAGGAAGCTGGCGCTGGCCCTTGCAGAGGTCAGAGCACCATAACCCCCTTTGCCACTCGGCCCACTCCTGCTGACACTGAGGCCTGTTCAGACAGCCAGTCCTCCTCAGTGGTCTCCTCTCCTCCCTCCTCGGCTTCACGTGCAAGCCTAAAATGCCACCACCACCAGACCCTGCTGAGTGACTCTTTTGTGGTCAGGGCTCAGCCTCCCGGCAGCTGTTGCATACGCCAGCTGAACGGCTTGCTTACATGGGCCATGTCCTCCCAGCTCCTCCCGTACTCATTTGTGCAGGAGGGGAGCCGGATGTGTGCGCTCCTGCAGTGCGCATCGCCGGATTGGCCAATCCCCAGCCGGCACTACTTTGCACGCAAGGCCATCCCAGCACTGCACCGTTTTGTGAAGGTGAACGTGGAGCGTGGGCTGGATCATGCGGTGGGTGCGCGCGTCCATGTAACCATGGACTCATGGTCAAGTCGGTTTGGGACAGGCCGGTACCTCTCTTTCCCCGCGCACTGGGTCAGTTTGGTGGAAGGGGTGGGGAGGGGACAGCAGCATCATCACCCCAGTGGGTAGTGCCACCCCACAGCAGGTTCCAGCTGTGATCCGGTTCCATCCGCTGCCAAACACTCCCGCCTCAGCAGCGTGAAGGCCCACCACTGCCAAGCGCTGCTGCAGATGGTCACCCTGGGGAAGAACAAGCTTACGGCAAACCACGTCCTGGCCAAGCTCCGAGAGCAAGAGAGGAGTTGGCTGACCCCCAGAGGCCTCAGAGTCAAAGAGGTGGGGTTCGACAATGGAGCAAACTTGGTTGCCGCAATCCAGCGGGGAAACCTCACCCACATACCTTGTCTGGCCAACGTCCTGAACCGGGTGGTGCAGAAATTCCTGCACACCTACCAGGGGATGGACAGTCTTTTGGGAGCGGCAAGGTTAACCGTGGGTCATTTTCGCCGCTCGGGTGGTGCCACAGCGTCCCTGGAAGCCGTGCAGCTGGAGCTGAACCTCCCACGGCATCGGCACATTATAGACGTTCCAACACGCTGGAATTCCACCCTGGCAATGTTGGAACATCTGGTTGAACAGAGGCGGGCTGTCAACCTCTACCTAGCCAAAGCCACCATGGATGCCAACTTGTTGGGGACCGGCACCACCCACCTCCCGGACATCATCCTCAGTGCTGATTGGGGAAAAATGCAGCTGGTGTGCTTGGTGCTGGCACCCTTCCTGGAGGCCACCAACATGGTCAGCCGGGACCATGCGTCGCTGTGTGAGTGGGTGACCATTGTGTGCATGCTGGTAAAGGCCCTCGATGCTCTGGTGGAAGTGGGAGAGGAAGCCTTAATCCAGCAGGAGCAGCAGCAACCTTCGCAGTCCACCTCTGTGCAGCAGAAGGAGGAGTTGGAGGTCCCTGACCTTGAAGAGGAGGGGGCACAGTGGAGTGCAGCTGCAGTAGTGCGGGGGTGGAGAGAGCAAGGTGAGGCTCTGGAATCAGAGGAGGACGACAGCACTGTCAGCGGTGCAGAAGATGATGGGTCAGCGATGGCAGCCCTCTTCCCCATGGCAGTGCACATGCTGCGGTGCCTGCGCAAAGACACAAGGGTGAAGCAGATGCGTGCACGGGAGGACATCTCGATCACCCTGATGCTGGACCCACGGCTGAAGGGTAAGCTGGCTCAGTTCCTGCCTGTAGGAGGAGACCCTGTGCGCCGAATCAGGGACTTGCAGCGGATTCTGGTTCGGCGCTTGGAGGAAGCCTTCCCATCATTCCCACCCCCCCTGCTGTCACAGTCCAGCCAGCACAGCAGCAGGTGCCTGCATCCAGCAGCAGCAGGCGCCCAACAAATCTGCTGTCTCTGACAAAGGCGCTCTATGCCACGCCAGTACCGCTGCCTACAGAGGAGGTGCCTGCAGCAGCATCCGGCTCTCAAAGCCAGAACCAGCACCTGATCCGGATGGTGGCCGACTATATGGGGTCCTACAGCGGGCTTGACACCGACACCCCTGTGGACCCCTTGGAGTACTGGGTCAAGCACCTGGATATCTGGGGCGAGCTGGCGCAATACGCCCTGGAAGTTCTGACCTGCTCGCCTTCCAGCGTGATGTCAGAAAGGTGCTTCAGTGCGGCCAGTGGCGTGGTCACTGAGAAGCGTTCGTCTGTCCAGCCAGTCTGTGGACAGACTGACTTTTTTAAAGATGAACCAGGCTCGGGCGGTTGGCGAGTTCCTGGCCCCTGTTGTTGGCAAGAGGGGGAAATGAAGTGGCTGAGTGGGAATCACTTTGCCTGCTTCACCACCCTTTACCACCACAACCTCCTGACTCCATCTTCATTAAGCCAGGTTCTAATTTTTTTCACAGCCGTGGTACCTACAAGTGCCATGGTCAACTATCTAAACACAATACCTGTGTAATTTTTTTGGAGATGTCTGTGCTGTCCGAGTTGTGGGGAGGCCCCAACTGCGGCAGTACGACCGCTTCCTGGAACCTCTCCTAATTTTTTACTGTGCCGTGGTACCTACAAGTGCCATAGTCAACTATCTAAACACAATAGCTGTGTAATTTTTTTGGAGGTGTCTGTGCTGTCTGAGTTGTGGGGAGGCCCCAACTGCGGCAGTACGTCCTCTTCCTGGAACCTCTCCTAATTTTTTACTGTGCCGTGGTACCTACAAGTGCCATGGTCAACTATCTAAACACAATAGCTGTGTAATTTTTTTGGAGGTGTCTGTGCTGTCCGAGTTCTGGGGAGGCCCCAACTGCGGCAGTACGACCGCTTCCTGATACCTAGTCCTGATGTTAATTGACAGCCATATTTTTTTTTTTGGGGGGGGGATGTTAAGTCCCCACATCATCAATTAGTGTTTCCCTTTACAAAATAATGATGCTACACGCCTCATATACCCTAAAAACCGTTTTTAAAGCAATTTAAAGGCCACTTCCGGTTTTCCATCCAGATATCCGAATCCGGCGGATACTAGGGTCGGATATCCGACCCGGATCGGAATTTTTTTGATCCGGATATCCGACCCGGATCGGATAGAGGGGTATCCGGATCCGAATCGGATCCAGATTTTGAAATGGGGTATCCGAGCAGCACTGGCTGATACCCCCTTTTACATGAGAAATCTATTCCTTTTCACAAACAGACAATCAGGGGGCGCTGTATGACTGATATTGTGGTGAAACCCCTCCCACAAGAAAAGTTCAAACTTTTGTGGGAAATACTAGCTGTTTCCAGCTGTTTCCAACTGCCAAAAACCATGCAGCAGCTACAACACCTGCCAACAGTAAAATGTTCACTGGAGTTCCTCTTTAACAGGGTGCTGACCAGGAAGCTGTTGGAGGGGGTAATGGCCATTTTTAAACTGGAGGACGGAGAATTCCATTGATCACAGTGGACAAACAGGATGCAGGAGAGGAGAAAGAGATTGAGGAGTAGACTACACAGGAGGTAAGTATGACCGGTGTATGGTTATTTTGACTTTTTATTTTCAGATCAGGTTCTCTTTAAAGTTTTAGGGCCGCCGACTATAGCGGTTAATAGCAAAGCCCCCATAAGTATTCATGGTTAATTAAGAATATTAAAGGACTTTTTTTTGGTTGTGTTTTTATTTCTTTTAACCCTTTGTAGAAATGAGTAAGGGGTACTACACACTCATTTCTCCCAAGAAGGGGGGGTGGCATCTGGGGGTCTTCTTAAAGTGTACCAGAGACAGCGATATGTAAAGATTTGACACTTACCCGGGGATTCCTCCAGCCCCATAAGCACGTGTGAGTCACTCTTCTTCCTTCTTCCTGCAGTCTGCCGTTCCAGCAGAAGGCTTGACCGCCCCTCTCCTTCAAGAGCCCCCCCATACCGTGGACCATGCGGGGTGGTATAGCTCAGGGTGCAAAGCCCCACCTGGCCAGGGCTCCGCATTCTGGCTATCCCAACCTGCGTGGGGAACAAGGGTTAAAGAGGCTCGGAAGGGGGAACCCAAGTCATTTCTTTTTTATTTTCCACACTCTGAACCTTAAAAAAAGAGCGAAATAGGTAAAGTTGCCAGGGATCTTTATATAGCCATATTGTGGCTGTATAGCGATCCCTGACCAAAGCGTGACTACAGAGGGGTTTCCGGGGGTGAAACCCCATGAAATTCATTGCTCTTTCTTTGGATATATGCAAATTTACACTACCGTTAGGTTTGGTACATTATCTGTCATTTATCAAATTAAAATGTATTCTTTTCTGCTATGAAACTTTAAAATTGATTTTCTCAAAAATTATAAGGACTTTTTGAAAAACAAATTCTCTACTTCAACACATTGCCCCCCTCCACATACCCTGAAAATTTAGTGTTTCTAGCACATAAGGGGGCTTTGCTATTAATCATGAAATTCTATGAAGATTCACAGATTCTCCAGATTTTTGCAGAGATTCAGATTTGCGAACTCAAAATTTGATATTCAGACCATCACTACACTAACCCCTGGCTGCCCCACTATTTGCAGTACACTACACTAACTCCTGCCAGAACCACCAGTTACACCACACTACACTAACCCCTGGCTGCCCCACTATTTACACTGCACTACACAACACTACACTAACTCCTGCCAGAACCACCAGTTACACTACACTACACTAACCCCTGGCTGGCCCACTATTTACACTGCACTACACTACACTAACTCCTGCCAGAACCACCAGTTACACTACACTACACTAACCCCTGGCTGCCCCACTATTTACACTGCACTACACTACACTAACTCCTGCCAGAAGCACCAGTTACACTACACTAACCCCTGGCTGCCCCACTATTTACACTGCACTACACTACACTAACTCCTGCCAGAACCACCAGTTACACTACACTACACTAACCCCTGGCTGCCCCACTATTTACACTGCACTACACAACACTACACTAACTCCTGCCAGAACCACCAGTTACACTGCACTACACTAACCCCTGCTGCCCCTCCAGTTACACTGCACACTCTGTACTATTATGGTACTTTATGCCATATACTGGCACTATAAGACACAACAACTTCCCCTCCCCCCCAGTTTTGGAGAAGAACATATGCGTATATTGTTGTTGTATGAATGATGCATTATGCTATTACATTATTTTTCAGGCACAACTCCTGAGGGAAGTTGGTTCATCAGACAAAACATGTTGGAAAGTGCCAGGAAAGTTTTTGAACTTTATTATCTGAATTCTGTACTCCTAAGGAGGTAAGCAATATAATTACCTTCCCTTTTTAAACAATCTTTTAATAATAATAATTCTTACATTTTCATAGCGGTTTTGTCTTATTGGAGTCAAAGCACTCGAGAGCTGCAGCCACTAGAGGTGCACTCAGTAGGCCACCTTGCAGTGTTAGGGAGTCTTGCCCAAGGACACTTTACTGATTAGGTACTAGCTTACTGAATGGGAAGAGCCTAGTTTGAACCCTGGTTTCCTATGTCAGAGGCAGAGCCTTAACCAGTACACAACTGTAATCTCTGCTCCAGTGGCTATACTAAATTAGTACTGTAGTTAGTCCTACCCTACTTACAGTTTGGAGAAAAACCAGCCAGGAAGAGAAACAGAGAAAGGAGAAGGTGATGAGTATCCCCAACAAGCTAAATTCTGGGTTACAACTTGCTATGAAAAGTCCACAGATTTACAAAGCTGCACTTGCTAGGCTGCTGCCTCCCCGTGCTCCTCCTCCCTCTCTGAGGCTCTACACTAGATTTAACCACTTGAGCCCCAGAGGTTTATACCCCCCTAGTGACCACTGACCAGGCCATTTTTTACAATTTGGTACTTGTTTATTGCTCGGTTATACAACTTAGCACTGAAATGAATTTTACCTCCTTTTGTTCTCACAATTAGAGCTTTCTTTTGGTGGTATTTGATTGCTGCTGCTATTTTTAGTTTTTATTATATTAATAAACAAAGACCAACATTTTGTAAAAAAAAAATGTATAATAATTTATATTTTCCCCTAAATTGGCCCTAGACTAAGAAACATACACTACACAATACATATATAGGACTATGGTAGGGATTAGATTGCGAACCCCTCGGAGGGACAGTTAGTGACAAGACAATATACTCTGTACAGCGCTGTGTAAGATGTCACCGCTGTATAAATACTAAAATACCTGATTAATAAAATAAACAGCCTGCCAGTGCCGATCATTGGCTGGCAGGATGATCACTGGGGACGGCTGCGCACACTGGCGGGAGTTCACGCTCGTCGTTCCTCGCGGGATGATGCATATATGCGTATCGGAGGAACAAGAAAGCCGCGGACCCGCCACCAATCTATGGTCCACAGCTGGTTAAAGAAATGATTATTCACTTGCTGCCTTATACATCCCACTGCTTATAAGGTGACTTCTCAACAAGTTAATAAATGTTATTCGCTTTAAACCTTCTAGTGGTTTCCAGGTTGTAGGTCTATAAGAACATACTATAAGAACATACATACAACAGAAAGCCTCTCTACTCACCAGCATGCAGGCCTGACACCCCCAGAATAAGCAGGATGAGGGGGGTCATCTTCATCTTACAGGAGAGACCAGAAAACACCACCATGAACTTCAGAACGGCTTCCCAGAAATGACACAGCGAGTCAGTAACTCTGTGCTGATTGGATGATGCTCAGCCAATAGAAAAATGAGTAAGCAGGTGATCAGCAGTTTCCGGGCAGAGGGTGGCTGCAGAGGTTGAAAATATAGTGTATGGAGGCAGACTGAGGGGAAAGTGAAACTAACATTTTGAGGAGTTTCACAAAAATATCAGCCTGACCAGAGCTGGGCTGCAGCTACATGTCACCACATGTAGGCTGGGGCTAATAGTGCACCACTAGATAATGCATACAGACTTTGGCAGTGGAAGGGCTGGGACTCACAGGAGCTGTTCCAGCCACAAGTTGGAATCCCCGGCAATTCCAAAAGTGCTAAGTTAATGAAAGTCAATGGAGGTGATTTCACAGGAGAGATTGCAATCTTCCCAAATCACAATTGCAGGTCCTGCAGCATTTTTGGAGCGGTTGTGCTTCGATACAAAGTATAGGATCGCTGTAAAACCTTTTTTAAAGCATTGTACAAAGCGGTTCTGCAGCGATTTTACTACCAAGAACCACAAAGAAAAAAAACACAAATTGCAACCACTGTACAATCACCAGCATTACATTCAAAATCACTTCAAAAGCACCAGAAAACCCCTCCCTAAGATGCCACAAAAATCGCTACCAGAACCGTTCAGCATTTGCGACCGCGATTCATGCTTTCCGGTGGGCCCCAGTGCTTATAGATATGGCTGTATCTACTCAGGTGACTCCAGAGGTGGGATTGCCAAAAAATGATCAACTGAACATTTACAAAGCAAAAAAAATGGCAGCAATAATTCATTTTGCTCCACCCACAGTGCCAGATCAGGAGTTCACACAGTCATCAGACACATGTAGGCAAAAAGCCTGTCACCTGAATAACATAATTAGAAAATGTATCCCAAAAATAGCATCATTTGGCAGGCTTGTCAATGCTAGTCTAATTTAGGGGACACAGCAGGAAACCTCATAGGGAACAGTTCTCCAATCACAGCACTCTCTATAGCACAAAGTAGATGTGATTGGCTGAATATTGTGGGCGTGGTTTACTTCAACCTATCTGAAACCTAGCAGTTAGAGAGAGTGCCTTCCATTCAATCGTGTTACTGGCATTTCCCTATGAGGTGTCCTGCTGGGTCCCCTAAAGTAGACTAGCACTGGTTTGTCCTATATAACATTTAGTTAGTCACCAAGAAGCAGCTGTACATTGTGATGAAAAGGGTGTATGTCCATGACATTGTGGATGGGCAGGGCCGCCATCAGAAATTTTTGGGCCCCATACTTAGCAAACCTACTGTGCCCCCTCTGCCCCCACGTGGCAGATCGCAACCTTTGAAGGCTTGAACACACTCATTTTCATGTGTCTGCTTTTCACACGCTACCATGGCTGGGAGCGTTCTGCATATGCTCAGTTCATTAAAGCGGTTTAACACCCAGCATTACAACTTTGCTTTAAAAGATTGCTTACAGCTTACAAACTATTATGCCAGATTTTTTTTTAAGCAGAAATTCACTGAATGGGTTAAACATGACATTTTAGTGTTGGATTTAACTAGGAATCCGCATCCGTTCTTATCTGTAGCTACAAATGTATCTTTATTTGATATACAAATAGACCTTTGAAAAGCCTGCCGGGGAAGCCCTCTTTGTTCTCTCAGAGCAGTGTTTGTTTGTTACATTGTAGATAGATACATTTGTAACTAAACAAGCAAGCACCAGGAGCATTTCTAGCTAAATGCAGCACTAAAATGTCATGTTTAATCCATTCAGTGAATTTCTGCTAAAAAAAAAATCTGGCATAATAGTTTATAAACTGTAAGCAATCTTTTAAAGCAAAGTTGAAATGCTGGGTGTTAGACCACTTTAAGATTGTAACTTCTCTTGCACAGAACCCTCCCAGCAACAGGAGCACGATGGAGGAGGCATGCGGCCCAGAACAATGCATGCACTGTGCCCCCCAACCCAGCTGGATTGTGCAGACTTCACAGGAGCCCAACAGGATTGGACCGGAAGGGTATTGAGGAAGCTGATGGACTACAGCGGGCTGGAAGGAGCCCCAGATAAGTAAAAATAATTTTCTCCCATTGGTCTCAGGTTTACTTTAATCACTAACTGACTAAGGTGACTCCTGGATTAGCCTCCCGGCACATCTCACCACATTAATGGGCAGCCAGGACAGACACAGACTGCAGCTGGGGCCCATGTGTGGCAATGTTTTTCATGCCCCATATTCTCTTGGGCCCCGTACAGCAGTCTCCCCTGTGATGCCCTGAAGGCTGCCCTGTGGATGGGGTCATATTAAGTCCATGAAGCCAGCTGGGGTGTAATTAGAAATCAGTGCCCACCAAGCCCCTCAGCACATATTTGGATGAAGCCCTCTCTCCTGGTAGAAATAATAGGCCCTAACCCCTATGTAACCAGCCATGAGAGACCTACAAGAATAGACTCCTTTATGTACTGCTTTCCACAACCACAATTTCTAGAATCCTAGATCATAATTGAGCAGGAATATCCTACAAACATCAGTTAGGCAGCATGTTCCCCCAAAAACCTAATTAGGCAGCATGTTCCCCCAAAAACATAATTAGGCAGCATGCCCTGGTAAACATAAGCAGACAGAATTTCCCCCCAATAGCATAATTAAAGTGACACTGACATGAAAATGTTATGATGTAATTAATTGTTTGTGTAGTATGGATAGTTAATAGAACATTAGAAGCAAAGAAAAGGGTCTCATTTTTATTTTCAGTTATATATTTTTTTTATATCATTGTATCATTCTGTAAAATTTTAGTTTACAAACTGCACTCTGTATTTTAAAATCTGAAACAGAGCAGAGCTAATGACCCTTTGAACTTCCCTGCAGAAAAATCTTATCTGAAGTTGTCTTTCACTGTTTCTTGGATGTAGAAGTGCTTCAGAAAATAGCACAGCTTTCTGACTAAATTAGTCAGAGAGCTTAGAGAAGCTCTTTTGCAAAGATAACAAGTGACGTTTCTTAACTCTTCCTATTTCTAATGTCCTATTTCTTAGCTGTACAACACATGCAATTCATTATATCATAAGTTTATTTTTACTTAAGATTCCCTTTTAAAGGGGTTCTGTGGAGGGGCTCAAAAAACAAAAACCAACACTTACCTAGGGCTTCTATCGGCCCCCTGCAGCTGTCATGTCCCACGCCGTCCTCCTACGATCCTCTGTTCCCCACAGCCGGTTCCAGCCTAATATTCGTCTAACTAGATGAATAGTGCTCGCTCCCGCCCGCGTCATCGGGAGCTTACTGCGCAGACGCAGTACGAAGTTTTCTTGTACTGTGCCTGCACGGTAAGCTCCTGAGGTCGTGCACGGCCATGGCCGCGCAGCCACAAGTCTAGTTAGACACAAGATTAGACCGGGACCGGCAGTAGGAAATGGAGGATCGTCGGAGGACGGTGCGGGGCATGACAGCTGCAGGGGGCCGATAGAAGCCCCAGGTAAGTGTTGGTTTTTGGGTGTGTGGGTGTGTGTGTGTTGTGTTATTAGTTCCCTCTGGGGGGGGGGAATTAGTTGCCCACCAAATTGGGGTTATTAGTTCCCTCCAGGGGCTATTAGTTGCCCACTAAGGGGATGGGGGTTATTAAGTTCCTCTGGGCAGGGAAGGTTTAGTTGCCCACCAAGTAAGGATTGTTAGCTCCCTCAGAGAAAGGGGGGGTTATTAGTTCCTGTGAGGTATTAATTGACCACCAAGGAAGGGTTATTAGTTCCCTCGGGGAAGGGGGAGGGGGGGGGAAGGGGGAGGGGGGGGGAGGGGAGGGTTAGTTCGGAAGGGGGGGGGGATATTAGTTGCCCAGCAGGGAGGGTTCTGTGTGAGAGAGTAGTGAAAGGTTAGGTCATACTAGCATAATTGTATGCTGCTTTGACCATACATCCTAGTTTGATGGAAATCCCTCTTTACTCACCAGCATGCAGGCCTGACAGTCCCAGCATAAGCAGGATGAGGGGGGTCATCTTCATCTTACAGGAGAGACCAGAAAACACCACCAAGAACTTCAGAACTGCTTCCCAGAAATGACACAGCGAGTCAGTAACTCTGTGCTGATTGGATGATGCTCAGTCAATAGAGAAATGAGTAAGCAGGTGATCAGCAGTTGCCGGGCAGAGGGTGGCTGCAGAGGTTGCACAGTGACACAGGCTGAGGGGAAAGTGAAACTAACAACATATATTTGGTACAAGTTCTATATTCAGTCAATTACCTTGTTCAGTATTTTTATATTTGTTTCCTCATATTCACTTACTCTTTTCCCAGATGCAGTGATGGCTCAATAAAATATTAAACCGTGTTTGTTGCTTTTATGGAAGTCGTGCGAAAACCTTCTGTGCAATACCGACCTATGAGGAAACTCTCTGCGCTAAACATTTCATCACACAGACTAGAGATCAAAAATCACTCTCAAAAATGCTGGGGATTTTCAGGGCGATTATCCCTCTAAAAACAACGATTTCCAGAGCGATTTCAGTGCAATTTTGGCTCCTACATTCCCTGAATGAATATACTGCAGGTGATTTTGGCAAATTGCAGACACTCCTGTGGAATCACTTGTGGAATCACAGGCTTTTGTCAGCTTAGCGCTTTTGGAATTGCCAACCATTCCTGGAAAGTAGAAATCACAGCTGAAATAGATCTAGTGGCCCCAGGCCCAATGGATAAGAATGGGAGTGCTTAAAGGAACACCATCAAAGAAAGTCTTTCTGTGGCAACATTGGTAATGGATGTAAAAGCAATATAAATAAAGGAATCTGCATATATTGTTGCTGTGTAGAGTTTTTTTTTGTTTTGTTAAATAGGAGCCTGTTTAACAGCTTCCTATAGACAGCACAGTGGACAGCAGTGTAGGTGAGGTCGCTGAGGTTAAAAGTTTAGTGAAGCCTCCCCTCCCCCATGAGCTGGAACTCACTCACGCCACCTGAGTAATTGCTAATGCCTGTCAAAGGATGTAAGAGGAGCAAGAGCTTCTCTCGCTCCTGTCCTGTATTTCTTTCTGCTAATAAGCCCATCAATAGGACCTAAGAGGAGGAGAGCGTCTCTTGGGATTACCACTTCTGGTTTCTTTTTTTCCACCCTGAGCCTTACTCAGGGTTACTGCAGGGAGGTTCAATATAAAGTTGAGGATGAGTTTATGTCTGTGCAGCCTTCTGATTATCTCTAATGTACTCTGTTCTTCACCACACAATCCTCCCAACTAACACATTTCCTGCAATCCTGGCTGTTTCAGAATGTCGTGATATGACCCAGGAATCCACTCTCCCCATTAGTTATCATCATGGCGGCATCATGAAAAACATGAATATTTGTGGAATGATAATACTTTTGAGTTCAGTTCACGTTATTTTTGTTTTGGGGGACTCAGAGGAGCTCAGGTACAGCCCACTGCAGCCATTACACTGGGCGTTACAGCAATCTTCTAACATTTTCATATAAAAAAACGATACATAAAATAAGCGCTCGCTCACTGCAGTAGTATTGCACTTCTAATGAGGTTCTACCAATCTGCAACAAATACATATACTTTTATGCGCCACAAACCAAGCCGATATATCCCAACGTGTCATTGTCCGCCAATTATTAAAAATAGGCCACAAAACCATTTAAAGAAAATAAGCAAATAAACAGTCCAAGTGCAGCAACCAATTCCTGGGTTATACCGGTACTGAGTAAATGCATTCAAAGTTTGCGCTCTCAGAACCTTGTGGGAAACTTTCTATCACAGTTGTACATTGCACAATAGAAAACCCCCTTATGGTGGCCATACATGGTACAATTTTTTCATACAATCTTACCATTTATGTAGTATTAAGCTAGGTACATACGTGCCGATGTAACTTATCGCTGATGCGGCTCGATTGATAAGATCCGACAGGTCCAATCTCGCCGCCGCTCGATTCCTCGTGAGCGAACAATAGCGGGGAATCGAGCGGGTATCGAATCTGACGCACGCGCGGACGAGGAGAGGTAAATCCCGCCCACTGCCGGCTGCCCGCACGTTACTTCTGGAGGGGACAGCGAGGGAGGGAGAGCACCCTAAGGTGAGGGAAGGAGGGGGGAGATGGCCCCCCTTCTCCACCGTCCACACAGCTCTCCCTCTTCTCTGTGCTGCTCCCCGCCACACGGCAGGGTGAACGGCGTCCAGAGGCGTATCTAGAGGGGTGCAGGCATGGCACTTGCCATGGGCGCCACAGCACCATGGGCGCCATATCTGCTCCTTTACTGTGCCACCATGCCTGCCCCTAACCAGCGCCCCATGCCTGCCCCTGTGCACACCCCATACCTGGCCCTGGGCACACCCCATGCCTTCCCCCATTCCTTCCCATAATTCAGACCTAAGATTAGATTAAAGATGGGAAACATGGCTACTTAATTTATGTATGATGGGCGCACTTGGCTTAGTGTTAGAGGAGGATAGAGAGGAATTGAGAAGAGACATTTCCCAAAAAAGTAACTTTAGCAATATCCCTAGGCATAGAACACAGGCAGCCATAACACATGTACACAAGAAAGGATGCTGTTTTTAGAGGGGAAGGGGGCTCTGACCAGGGAAGGAAGGGGCACAATTTCAGTGTTTGCCATAGGCTCTATAAAACCCAGATACGCCCCTGACGGCGTCCACGCTGCGGAAATAGTAAGTGGACGCCGTTCACCCATGTCCATGCCCCACTCGACCCCTGTGTATCATCATCAACATTAATATCACATATTAACCACTTCAGGATTCTGCGTACGCTTAAGTACGCCCCTGAATCCTGAAGTGGATTCCATGGAAACGGCCGCTCGCATGAGCGGCCGTTCCATGTCAGTTCACGGAGGGTGTCTCCGTGAACACCCTGCGAGCCGCCGATCGCGGCTCGCAGGGTAAATGTAAACACGCGGGGAAGATCTTCCCCGGTGTTTACATATATACGGCGCTGCTGCGCAGCAGCGCCATAGAGGAGATCGGCGATCCCTGGCCTCTGATTGGCCGGGGATCACCGGCATCTGATAGGCTACAGCCTATGCCATCAGGCGCAGGACGGAAATCCGTCCTGCGCCGCTCACAGGGGGAGGGAGAGGGAGGGAAGGGGAAGGCGGCCAGGAAGCACTGCGGAGGGGGGCTTTGAAGAGCCCCCCCCCGCGCAAGCGCAAGCAGCCGGCGGCGATCAGACCCCCCCAGCAGGACATCCCCCTAGTGGGGAAAAAAGGGGGGAAGTCTGATCGCCCTGGCTGCTATCTGATCGATGCTGCGGGCTGGAGAGCCCACGCAGCACCGATCAGAAAAATACCCCCCTGGCACAGAAGTGGTTAATAATCAACAATAATCAACATTTTAATAATCAAAAACAATCAACATATTCAGATATTCTGATCCCACTGAGCTTGTTAATTAGGTAAACTTTATATAACGGTCCTTACTTAACCTAATAGTGCTTAAATCCTGAGAAGTAACTGGGGAAGAGGATGCTTGTGAAATGGCCGCTAGATCACCTGACACTATGTCACATGACACTTCCTGAAATGACGCCTTTCCAAAAACAGTGGTCACACATGTAATCAGAGCAGGCAAAGCTTGGCTTCTCTTGCTTGTTGCTTCCAGATGAGCTTCTCTCTCCTGATGTAGTGAATGTATCAAGTCACAAGGAAGTCTAATCCTCTAAATGATCCCTGTATCTGTACAATCATCTAAAAGTGTCCTAAGATAAAATGAGAAAGGAGAGATCACTAACACTCTCTCTTCTGAATCTTTTACTAATTTCAGGAAACTCTGTTCAAAATCTTCCATAAAGATAAAACAACATCTCTGATCAGTGGCATAGCTAAGGAGCTGTGGGCCCCGGTGAAAGTTTTACATTGGGCCTCTAAGCACTCTATAAATAAAAATTGATACGGTGCACCAAAACCAGCGAAGGACAACCACAGTGTCAGAGGTGCAAAAAGGGGATGGGGAGCAGTTAATGATTACTACTATGCAAGGCATCTTGTAACGATTTGTGTCAGCAAGAAACAGAGTTCTGATTATTAGGTGATCTGCAGTATCACCTATAATGCAGATATATACCTGATTATATGATGATCTGCAGAATCACCAATAATACAAGTATACCAGACAGCTGATGTGATAGCAAAGTATTGTGCTTGGTGCAACAGTAGTACTGAGAGGCTAGCAGTACCTCACCAGAGGAGATGGTGGGTTCTAACAGTACAGAGCCCCTCACCAGAGTCAGGGCCCTCTGGTGAGAGTAGAGTGGTCAGACTAATCGGGTCGGCAACAGACCAACAGATACAGTACAAAATCAGAAGCAAAGGCAAGAAGGTTAACAGGCAGAGTCAGCAGCAAGATCAGATGGGCAGAAGTACAAAATCACTGAGCGGAAGAGTAGTCAGAACGAGCCAGAGTCATACACAGATAATATACAATCTATCCAAGCAGTGGCGTACCTAGGGCATTTGGCACCCGGTGCTGGGTATTAAAAGACACCCTCCCCCTTTAAAAAATGGGCGTGGCCACAACCGGCAAAAAATTGGGCGTGGTCATGACCGGATGAGGGTCGGAGCTAACTGTAATTTAAAGTATTAGCTAGTATAGTTGCCCCCAGTATAGCTAGTACAGTTGCCCCCAGTATAGCTGCCCCAGTGAAGCTAGTATAGTTGCCCCCAGTATAGCTAGTATAGTTGCCCCCAGTATAGTTGTCCCCAGTATAGCTAGTATAGTTGCCCCCAGTATAGATAGTATAGTTGCCCCCAGAGCTGCCCCAGTATAGTTGCCCCCAGTATAGCTAGTATAGTTTCCCCCAGTATAGCTAGTATAGTTGCCCCCAGTATAGCTGCCCCCAGTATAGCTAGTTTAGTTGCCCCCAGTATAGCTAGTTTAGTTGCCCCCAGTATAGCTAGTTTAGTTGCCCCCAGTATAGCTAGTTTAGTTGCCCCCAGTATAGCTAGTATAGCTGCCCCCAGTATAGCTAGTTTAGTTGCCCCCAGTATAGCTAGTATAGTTGCCCCCAGTATAGTTGTCCCCAGTATAGCTAGTATAGTTGCCCCCAGTATAGATAGTATAGTTGCCCCCAGAGCTGCCCCAGTATAGTTGCCCCCAGTATAGTTAGTATAGTTTCCCCCAGTATAGCTAGTATAGTTGCCCCCAGTATAGCTGCCCCCAGTATAGCTAGTATAGTTGCCCCAGTATAGCTAGTATAGCTGCCCCCAGTATAGATAGTATAGTTGCCCCCAGAGCTGCCCCAGTATAGTTGCCCCAGTATAGCTAGTATAGTTGCCCCAGTATAGCTAGTATAGATGCCCCCAGTATAGCTAGTTTAGTTGCCCCCAGTATAGTTGCCCCAGTATAGATGACCCCAGTATAGTTGCCCCCACTATAGCTAGTATAGTTGCCCCCAGTATAGCTGCCCCAGTATAGCTAGTATAGTTGCCCCCAGTATAGCTAGTATAGTTGCCCCCAGTATAGCTAGTATAGATGCCCCCAGTATAGTTGCCCCCAGTATAGCTAGTATAGATGCCCCCAGTATAGCTAGTTTAGTTGCCCCCAGTATAGCTAGTTTAGTTGCCCCCAGTATAGCTGCTCCAGGAGGGGGAAAGCAGCGCTAGAAGGAGGGGCAGTGGGGGCAGCGGCGGGGAGGGGGGAAAGATCCCCCCCCTCCCTCACCTGGGTCCCCTCCTTCTTCCTCTCTCCCCCTCCAAATGACAGCGGGGGCAGCGGGCAACTTACAGGCAGGGCGGGCGGGCAGAGACTACTTACTTTACTTCTGCGTTCCAGCAGCTGGAGCGCTGGGTCGCCGTCACGTGCCTCTTCTCCGCCTCCAATGCGTGTCACAGCATTGGAGGCGGAGAAGAGGCACGTGACGGCGACCCAGTGCTCCAGCTGCTGGAACGCAGAAGTAAAGTAAGTAGTCTCTGCCCGCCCGCCCTGCCTGTAAGTTGCCCGCTGCCCCCGCTGTCATTTGGAGGGGGAGAGAGGCAGAAGGAGGGGACCCAGGTGAGGGAGGGGGGGGATCTTTCCCCCCTCCCCGCCGCTATCCCTGTCACCCCTCCTTCTAGCGCTGCTCTTCCCCCTCCTGCACTGTCTGCAATGGGGGGTCGTGGCGACACCCCCCTGGCTGGCTGTCACCCGGTGCGCCACGCCCCCCTGTGCCCTATTGTAGGAACGCTACTGTATCCAAGTTAGATATTTAAGCTATCAAAAGGTCTGAGCGCTAACAAGACGTATTCGCAACAGCAGACAAGTTGCGAGTGATTCAGCTTGGCTTATGAAGCAGAGGAGACCCCTACTCCTCTCAGCCAATGAGGAGCGGCGAGTGTCTCCTCTGACGTCAGCCGACCGGCCGGTCAGCTGACGCGCCTCCTCCCCTCATAAAGGTCCTGTCTGTGCGCGCGCAACAAGGCGACCTTATGTGCGGCTGACAAACCCGTCCTCGGCGTGCTAGACGCCCGAGACATGGGTAGACTACTAGGCAGGGAGACGGAGGCAGCTGCGGTGGTAGCGCTGTTCACCGCAGCTGCCTCTCCAGTGTTCATTATAGTACTCCCCCCTTGAGGCGTGGATTCTGGACACGTCCTGCGTGGTTTCTCAGGATGCAGATCATGGAATTTTTGTTCCTCAGCATGCATGCAATGATCTGGCACCCAAGATCTCTCCTCAAGCCCATACCCCTTCCAATGAACAAGGTACTGTACTGAGTTACGCACCCGTCGAGAATCCAAAATCTGCTCGATCTCATACTCAGGTTCACCATCATTCACCACGGGGGGAGGGGGGAGAGGAATCCACATGCACAGCGGGCTTCAAAAGAGACACATGGAAAGACTTCACTCCTCTCATACTATATGGCAGATCGATCACATATGTCACATTATTGATCTTTTTAGAAACCGGGTATGGGCCTATAAATCTGGGCCCTAATTTGGCTGATGGCTGCTTCAGAGCCATATGCCGGGTAGAAACCCACACCATGTCCCCTGGAACAAATTCCCACTCCACTGATCGCTTTTTATCAGCCTGTTTTTTCTGGGTCAGAAAGGCTTTTTCTAAATTCTTTTTAACCATGGCCCAAATCTCCTTCAATGACCCATGCCAATCTTCCATGGCCGGAAAAGGAGAAGACACCACCGGTATCGGGGAGAATTTGGGAGATCTCCCCGAGACCACCTGAAAGGGGGAGAAGCCCGAAGAGGTACTTTTCAAGTTGTTGGAAGGGGCTCAGGCAAGAAAAAGAAAGAGTCTGCACTACAGCTCTCTCTGCGTGCATAAGGGAAATGGCAGGAAGCAGGCCTTCTTACTCTTTGGTGCAGACAGCGTGCTCAGACTTGAGTGTATACAAGGGATGCAGATTAAGGAACAAAGTGGATCAGTCGGCACTTGCTGTGAATTGTCATTTATTCCAAGAGGTGGTAACATATCACATCATCGATAATGTAATGAAAGTAAACATACCATAAAAGAAGGCTGTGCGGTGGTGGTGGGTGCTGGGCTCCTCTGTGCTGTGATGTGATATGTTACCACTTCTTGGAATAAATGACAATTCACAGCAAGTGCCGACTGATCCACTTTGTTCCTTAATCTGCATCACTTTACAAGTTGTTGTACGCAAACTCCGCAAATGGCAGAAATTGCGCATCAGCCACATATCATCTAAGGAACTGCTCTAGTGACTGATTAACCCTTTCAATTTGCCCATTGGTTTGTGGGTGGTAGCCCGATGAAAATGACAGGTCCATCCCGAGATGATGACAAAAGGCTCTCCAGAATCTGGACAC
The DNA here is from genome assembly GCF_040937935.1 of Hyperolius riggenbachi. NCBI lineage: Eukaryota > Metazoa > Chordata > Amphibia > Anura > Hyperoliidae > Hyperolius > Hyperolius riggenbachi. The sequence continues at coordinate 35,461,333 of NC_090653.1, read as the reverse complement.
GAACTGGACTCCCCTGTCTGACACCACATTCTCCGGGATACCATGCAACCGGAAAATGTGCTGAATGAAGATATCAGCCAATTCTTGGGCAGAGGGGAGTCCGTTCAGAGGAATGAAATGAGCCATTTTGCTGAACCTGGCGACTACCACCCAGATGACCGTTTTACCCTCGGACATGGGGAGTTCCCCCACAAAATCCATAGACACATGGGTCCATGGCTCCTTAGGCACTGTTAGTGACTGAAGAGTGCCCACAGGAGCCTGACAGGACGGCTTGTTCCTGGCACAAACAGAACAATCCTTCACAAACTCCCTACAATCTAGAGCCAAGGAGGGCCACCAGACACATCTGGAAAGCAGATCTTGCGTTCGAGCAACCCTGGGATGCCCTGCATTCTTATGTGCATGAAATAACTGTAAGATCTGCAGGCGAAAGGGAAGTGGTACAAATAGAACCCCATCAGGTTTTCCCTCGGGATCATCTTGTTGATAGGGGGCTAGAGTGATGGACCAATCTTCCCACGTCTCAGTGGCTGCCAAAACCACCTTCTCTGGTAGAATGCTCTCAGGGGTTGGTGGCTGAACTGTCTCAGGCTCAAAACATCTAGACAGGGCATCTGCCTTGACATTTTTACTACCTGGTTTGTAGGTAATGATAGACCTGAATCTCGAGAAAAATAGAGACCAGCGAGCCTGTCGGGGACTAAGTCTCTTAGCCCCTTCGATGTATTCCAAATTTTTATGGTCTGTATAGACCGTGATCACATGTTCTGCCCCCTCGAGCCAATGACGCCGTTCTTCAAATGCGAGTTTGATGGCCAGAAGTTCCCTGTTTCCGATATCATAATTTCTCTCAGCGGGGGAGAATTTACATGAGAAAAATGCACAGGGATGCAATCTGTCCTGGAAGCCTGAGTGCTGAGACAGCACAGCCCCAACCCCAATCTCTGATGCATCCACCTCCACTATAAAGGGGTAGGTGACATCTACATGCCGTAAGATAGGGGCGGAGCAAAACAGCTTCTTCAATGATGAAAAAGCAGAATGTGCTTCTGCTGACCAGTTATAAGTATCCGCCCCCTTTTCGGTGAGTTCAGTGAGGGGTGACACCACAGAAGAAAATCCTTTAATACATTTTCTATAATAGTTGGTGAAGCCTAGAAATCTCCGGAGTGTCTTCAACCCCATGGGTTGTGGCCACTCCAGAATGGCAGAGACTTTTTCGGGGTCTATGGAGAGCCCAGAGGTAGAAATGATATACCCCCAAAATGGAACTTCAGACACCTCAAAGAGACATTTCTCTAGCTTTGCGTACAGGGAATTCTGTCTAAGTTTCTTCAAGACAAACTTTACATGTTCCCTGTGTTCTGTCAGGCTAGATGAGAAAATCAGTATATAATCCAGATATACCAGAACGAACTTCCCCAGGACTTCTCTGAACACCTCATTGACTAACTCCCGGAAGACAGCAGGAGCGTAAAACAACCCGAAGGGCATGACAAGGTACTCGTAGTGCCCGTCAGGTGTGTTAAACGCCGTCTTCCATTCATCACCCTCCCTTATGCGTACCAAGTTGTATGCCCCTCTTAGATCGAGCTTAGAGAAGATACTCACATTAGTCACCTGAGAGAACAAATCGTCAATTAGAGGGAGTGGGTAACGATTCTTTATGGTAATTTTGTTCAAACCCCGATAATCAATACAGGGGCAAAGCCCACCGTCCTTCTTCTGGAGAAAAAAAGAAGCCTGCTCCGGCCGGAGACTTAGAAGGACGAATAAACCCTTTGGCCAGGTTTTCCTTAATGAAATCCTGCATAGCGAGTTTTTCAGGACTGGAAAGGTTATACAAATGACCTCTAGGGGGCATACAACCTGGCCTTAACTCAATGGGGCAATCAAAACTTCGGTGTGGTGGAAGTTTATCTGCCAACTTGGGACAAAACACATCAGCAAATTCTGCATATGGCATAGGTACACCCTCCACTTGAACCTTGGTGGCGCAAACAGCAACTTTCTCCATACAATGATGATGACAAAAGGACGACCAGCTTAACAACTGGCCGGAATTCCAGTCAATCTGAGGAGAATGCTTTTGCAACCACGGCATCCCAAGGATCACAGTGGAGGTTGCCATTTGAAGCACAAAAAAACTGTAATTTTTCCTTATGCAATACCCCCACATGGCACAACAGTACGGGGGTCTGAGAAAGGGGCTGTTTACACTGCAGAGGAGAGTCATCCACTGCTGTAACCAAAATTTGTCTGTCTAAAGGGATCAGGGGAATCCCTAATTTCTTAACAAAATCATAGTCAATAAAATTGGCTGCAGAGCCCGAGCCCACAAATGCCTGAGTAGACAAAGCTTGACCTTCCCAGGTGATTGAACAGGGAAGGAGCAAGCGATTATCAGTTAGAGGTAACACTGGCTCGCCTAGGGTAGTACCTTTAACTACACGTAGGCGGCAGAGTTTCCTGACTTCTTAGGGCAATTCTGTACTAAATGACCCTTTTCTGCACAGTATAAACAGAGCCTCTCTGACTGTCTTCGGTTCTTCTCTACCTCCGATAATTTAGAATGTCCGATCTGCATCGGTTCATCCAGAGGGGGAGAAGGTGAAGGAGAGGCGTTAGAGACCGACCTCACAGAATATCTCCCACAAGCCTTTGATAACGAATGCGGCGATCAATCTTTACCACCAATGCAATCGCTTCATCTACTGTCTTTGGCTCTTGATGACCTAGCATCACATCAGAGACCGGGTCAGATAACCCCGTTAAAAAACAATCTAATAAAGCAAACTGTCCCTATCTAGCCGACACAGCCCACCTTCTAAATTCTGCAGCATAAGTTTCCACTGTGTTACGTCCCTGCCTGAGGGTCTTAAGCTTCCTCTCAGCAGTGACTGCGATATCAGGATCATCATACATGATCGCCATGGTCTTAAAAAACTCTTGAACTGATGATAATGCCTCATGACCACTAGGAAGACTGTACGCCGATGTCTGTGAATCCCCTGATCATAGGGTTTTAATGAAGGTCACCCTCTGACTCTCTGTCCCTGATGGAATAGGTCTCATCTCAAAGTAAGAAAGACAGCGATTTCTGAAATTCTGAAAATCAGATTTGTGCCCTGAAAACTTTTCAGGGAGAGGCATACGGGCTCTATAACTGGAGGGGACGACACTGGTGCGGTTGCAGTCTGGAAGGTCCGTACAACCCCAGACAGCTAGGTGATCTGAGTCTGTTGGGTATTGACCAATACGGTTAAATTGTTCACCGCTGTGGTCAAGGCCTCAACTTGGCTACGCAGTGTGTCCATAGACATTATGGTATGCTGTTCTGTAACGATTTGTGTCAGCAAGAAACAGAGTTCTGATTATTAGGTGATCTGCAGTATCACCTATAATGCAGATATATACCTGATTATATGGTGATCTGCAGAATCACCAATAATACAAGTATACCAGACAGCTGATGTGATAGCTACTAGCAAAGTATTGTGCTTGGTGCAACAGTAGTACTGAGATGTTAGCAATACCTCACCAGAGGAGCTGGTGGGTCCTAACAGTACAGAGCCCTTCACCAGAGTCAGGGCCCTCTGGTGAGAGTAGAGTGGTCAGACTAATCGGGTCGGCAAGAGACAGACAGATACAGTACAAAATCAGAAGCAAAGGCAAGAAGGTTAACAGGCAGAGTCGGCAGCAAGATCAGATGGGCAGAAGTACAAAATCACTGAGCGGAAGAGTAGTCAGAACGAGCCAGAGTCATACACAGATAATATACAATCTATCCAAGTTAGATATTTAAGCTATCAAAAGGTCTGAGCGCTAACAAGAAGTATTCGCAACAGCAGACAAGTTGCGAGTGATTCAGCTTGGCTTATGAAGCAGAGGAGACCCCTCCGGCACGCCTACTCCTCTCAGCCAATGAGGAGCGGCGAGTGTCTCCTCTGACGCGCCTCCTCCCCACATAAAGGTCCTGTCTGTGCGCGCATGCATGCGACAAGGCGACCTTATGTGCGGCTGACTAACCCGTCCTCGGCGTGCTAGACGCCCGAGACACGGGTAGACTACTAGGCAGGGAGACGGAGGCAGCTGCGGTGGTAGCGCTGTTCACCGCAGCTGCCTCTCCAGTGTTCATTACACATCTATAGATGCGATTATTACCAGCACAGGACCAATAGAAATCCAATACTGTGATTGAGGGAAGGTCCCTTGGAGCCCCTCTGGCCCAAGGGCCCTGGTGCGGTCACAACCTATGCACCCTTTATTGCTACGCCACTGTCTCTGATCACAGCAAAAAAACAAAGGAAAAATGTTTTAGCCATTTATTTAGGAAAAGGTTCTTTACAGTAAGAGTGATTAAGATGTGGAATGCATTGTCACAGGAAGTAGTTATGGCAAATTCTATATCTGCATTTAAAGGGGGTTTAGATGCTTTCCTGGTGTTGAAAGACATCCATGGCTACAATTACTAGGTAATGCCCAGTGATGTTGATCCAGGGATTTTATCTGATTGCCATCTGGAGTCGGGAAGGATTTGTTTTCCCTTTTGGGGAAAAGATGGCCACAGTGAGTTTGTAAATTTTTTTTCAGTCCTCCTAGCTTCCCGGAAGCAGATAGAGGATGGAATTTTTTTTTCCCTCAGAAATACTGCGGCCTCTTATGAGAGGCCATCGTTTTTTCTGCTGGGGACTCGGATCAATGAACGGGAACCATGTTACCATTGATTGATCTCTGGGCTACTGTGGGGCGGCACGGGGGCGCGCCCGCGATCGCCCGCGGGAGCGCGCCGAAGCACGCATTAGCTATGCAGCAACCGCCTGGATGTGAGGATCACGTCCGGGTGGCTGAAATGGTTAAACATTGTCCAAGGAATAACTGGACAACTGGACATTATCTCCCAGCAACATGACTATCACATATTGTTCAGGCAGCATTCCAGTCTCATATACCTGTAGTCTTTACTTGTAACAACATAACAGAATTCCCCTCATCTGTCAGCGAGTGCTGGAAGAGTTTGACTGGTCCATTTTTAAAACTGAATAAATTAGCATAATCCTTTATCCACTTGGAATTATTTGCATCTCACTGACTACCCCTAATCAGTTTTGGTGTATGGAGCAGCGTAGATCAGCAGGCCGGATTTACTAATGCTGGGTCTATATTTCTGTTAAATGTCAATATTGTTCTGTCATTAACGGAAAGTGACAGTAACCCCGGTGATAATGTGGACACACGGGTTCAAAGGGGACATTCACACTAATGTTCAATGTCGTGGTTCAAATGGTTTTGTGTTTCGCAGACACTGCTTGAAGCATCTTTAGACCATCTCACAGGCGTTCCCTGGTATCCTTCTAAGAGGGAGACCCAGGGGCGTAACTACGAATCGCCGGGCCCCCCTGCAGAAATTCTGAGCGGGCCCCCCTCCCGCCGGTGTAAGAAATACGCTGAAAATATTGCATCAACAATGGGATAATAATAAAGACAACAATACCGATTTCTCGTAAGTTCTAGGTGGTCGTTTGGCAAAGAAATACACATCAACAACAGTAAAAATGAAGTTTATATTGCAAGTGGTAATTGCAATACAGGTACAGATACTGATGAGCTACAGAAACCAGCATGTACAGAGAAATCCAACCATATGAACACATAAAGCTTAGGAAACAATGCCCACAATGTATACATTAATATATAACATTAGTGCAGCTTCCCACTAAATCTCCTCCTTACAGCCCACATTACACAGACCCATTTACATCTTACCACAGCCCCACCAGCAGATCCAAGAAGCCACTTCTCACCCCCGCAGATTCCAGCAAAAGCCCCCCTAACCACATAGTCAAAGACTCTATATACTTCTTGACTCCACCCCCTCAATACACATCACTTCCCTTTGAGGAGGCTCCGTGTCATTGGCTGAAAGGATGCTTTTCAGCAGATTTGAACTTTATCTCCGCCTAAGGTCAGTTAAGCAGGAAGTGAATTCTTTTGTCTGAAACATGTGCTCTAAGAATGGATTTTCAAACAGTCCAATTCTTACAATCCCCCAATTGTAGGTGATCGAAATTTATGAGAGAACCTTCACCAAAATGTAACAGTCCATAGATCCATGAATGGGATTAAATTGGATTCCAATGTCCAAATAAAGAGTCCATCAATGTAAGTTTCCCACAAAAACAGTCCATAAAGTTCTCCTTTTATGTAAATATTTTCCAAATTGCAGATTTAAACGTTCATAACGACTCCAGTGGCGATGCATTCAGTCTCTTGCACAGTCCCAGAAGTTATCAAGACGTCTGCATATAGCACATCCGGCTCAGGGTTCCAGCACACTGTATTCTTGGTTAACCTACATTTGCGCAAAATAACAGAACACAAAACAACACAGTTCACAGACTCACAAGTCCTACCCCATTATTTACTTTAAGCAGCTTTGATAGGACTTCTGATTAAAAATGACAATGCTATATCAAGACACTGCATGGGACCCATACAAATTTTCCAAGACTACCATTTTAGAGATTAGCACATGCTCTGTCCACTACTACTCCAAGATCAGGCCACGCCTAGAATGCAAACATCTGCAATTATCTGCCCAACTCACAGTCTTAGCTCTCTGATCACTCACCACTCTGGGTGGTTACACTCCAGCTCTATGTGGCTTCCTCTGCCGAGTCCCTCTCCCAGCGTTCACTGGTTCACAGTGGTGTTTCGCGGTTGCTGAGCTTTGAACTTAGACCTCCATGGCAAGTTACACCTGCCTCTCCACTTGCCCAGCCCGCACTGACAGTACCACGTCTCTCTCTGGCAGCACTCAAGCATGACACTTACCAAGCCAGGATGGACTCATGAGGCTCCCACACTCAGTTTGTGAGGCACACAGCACTTTATATGCCACAGATGCTGGGAAAATTAGCCAAAGAGCTCTCCACTCCGTGATTCTGAAACAGACAGGTTAGCAGACAAAGCCAGGCAATGGAACCTCATTATGCTTTCATAGCTTCAAAAGCATATGCGTGCACTATATTACTTAGGAGGCTGTAGCTAGTACAGTAAAAATAAGAGAAAAAGAAAAAAAAAAAAAACGCAGGGGTACCAGGAGCCCTTATGGTGTATTATCTTCAGGTAAGTTGGATAAAAATAAGAGTAAATTATACTCACAAGTGTAGGTTGCTATAAAGGCAACCACTTGTACAGGCATGTAGGGAAATCCCGTCCCCACTCGGTCTTTGAGATGGTCGGTCGCTGCTCCTTAGGGAAAAAAAGGCTTCACTTCTAGTAAGTCGTGAAGGACCCCACAAGTGGGGTGGTAAGACGTCGTTTTAAGAGGAGGATAGGAGGCGCCCTTTGTAGTGTGTTCAGTGATTGCTTCTTGTACAGAAACTCCACTTGGTAAAGAGTTGAAAGTTTTTATTTAGCACTATAGACAACGCGTTTCGCGGCTTAAACCGCTTCCTCAGGTCAAGTACAGGTGCTTTCAAGATAAACAAATAAACCAATAAAATACATTGGACGCTCAGTATTTTTAATTTTTAATTTTTAATTTATCCTATACTGAGCGTCCAATGTATTTTATTACAAAGGGCGCCTCCTATCCTCCTCGTAAAACGACTATATTACTTAGTACTGCAAACTGAACCAATCACTAGGGTCTCCCATGTCCTTGTACATCAGCATCATCTCCAATTGTGATTCTGTAAACTTGCAACACATAGAAACATTATAAAAACATAACAGACTGATATCTGGACTGTAACACTCTAAATGTAATGCTGTTACAAAACTAAACCGATCTCTGTAAGATGTAGACATACACAGTTTAATCCCAACACACAGCTATACAATCTTATGGACCTTTAACTGCATTTACAAAAACACATCTCCAGTGTGAAGATATTCTTATGATAACTCATGGGGCTTTCAACATTTGTTGAATCTGACCAACAATTCTGGCTAAATCTTGGCTGAGATATGGTCTGCATATTGGATCTGTACATTTCATTATTTGGGCATCCACATGAACAATAGGAGCAGTTTAAATTGTGCTTTCTGTAACAACACATCTGTACTAGAGCAAACATCCCCCACTTGACTATTTACAAAACCCCTAACCCAGTAAAAGGATTGAAAGCAAAACTGTTGTGTGCTTTGCAATTCTCAAGTATATGCAAAGTACCTGAAACAAAGCTCACAACCAGAATCAAAAACTCCAGATTGAACAAGGCCTTACCATTTGTTCATTAACATAACTGACCTTACATTACAAATTTTAAGGCATTTTAAATCTGGTTTTCCCGAAATAAATTGTTGCCTTTGCAAAACGCAAAATTCAAAAACATTTCAATGGGCTGCAACTTTGTGCATGGATTCTTACAAGAGGTGAAAAAACAAAAATTCAATCTCACCTACCATGCCTTCAGGCCATTCACAAAACCCTCTACTATAGTAAAGTAACAAAGGCAACCCATTCAAATTTACATAGCTACAGTCAGCACCTGAAACTACAAAAAGTATTTTAGAATTTAACTTTTCTGACTGTATATAAAATGAACAATTAAATTAAGAGGCTTATTCCTAACTCTAAAAATATGTTAGGATCCTCTTTATAAATAAACGCATACATAGACAAACAGCAAAAGACAGCTGGGATCTTCTTTTGTTCCTCGGTTTCCTACGAAATAGAAACTGAAAAACCATTATTAACATTTGACAAAGTTCCTCCTAGGAAAACTGTGTTCTGGAATGTTCCTCATTGTTCTACATTCCAGTATCTCCTGCTTTATTTCACTAACCTCCTGGGCAAATTTTCCTCGAAGCCAACTTACCTCAGCTTGTAATTGCTCAGTCTGTGATCTGAGAACTTTGTAAGGAACCCAGGCTCTATCCTGGCTCCTCTGCCCGTTCCCCCACCTAGGAGAGTACACCTCATTTTCTCTCCTCCTGGTAAGGAATTTTTTATCTCTGAAATAATTCTGCCTGTCTCTCCCAAGTGACGGGCAAAACTGCTTTATGTGGCCCTGCTCCCCAAATTGGAAGCACCGCCGGGTCTCATGCCTTCTCTGGGGCTTATTCAATGTATGTACAGCTCTGTCCCTTACAGGCTGCACAGCAAACACCTTATTGAAATGTCTCTTGTGCTGCACTGATGATTTGAAATGGTTCCTTTTCAAATCATCTCTTGCACTCTCTAAAGTCCTGTTCCCCTGAATGGGCCTTTCCAGAGAATGCGCCTCCTGCGTACTCTGTGGCAACTCAATAACTGAAGAACCACTGCATTCAGAAGAACTACTATCACCAGCATCACTTTCACTTGGACACTGATTAACTGCTTCACTACTGGAGGACACAGACAATGTTTCCAACTTGCATTGTGCATCCTTCAACTGCTCAGTCAGACCTGCATTCTGACGAAGCAATCTTTTATTTTCCTCAACAATTTGTTGCTGTGTAATGGCAACTAGGGCTGCACGATTTTAGGGAAAAATCGAAATTGCGATTTTTCTCTCAGAAATTGCAATTTCGATTTTTCCCCGATTTTCTTTTTCCTCATCTAGACAAGCTTTTGCGCGGGGGGGGGGGGGGGGGGGGCGGCGACCCGCATCTATGCCCCCAAACGCCGCTCGTGGCTGTCATCACCCGCCTGCCCGATTATCAGGGTGCACGGGCTTGCTTGGGAAAAAAAAGCAAGCAGCGCTGTTCTGAAGTCTGTCCCTGTACTGCTCCGCTCTGTGCATGAGATCTCGCGCTTCCCGGCGAGCTCGTGCCTCCATTGGCTCAGCGGCAGTAAGAGGCTGAGCCAATGGAGGCACGAGCTCGCCGGGAAGCGCGAGATCTCATGCACAGAGCGGAGCAGTACAGGGACAGACTTCAGAACAGCGCTGCTTGCTTTTTTTCCCCAAGCAAGCCCGTGCACCCTGATAATCGGGCAGGCGGGTGATGACAGCCAGGAAAGCAGCCTTGTTGTAGGGAGAACACTGCCTTGTTTCTGGCCCCGCTGTGCGCGGATTGGCCAGAAGCAGTGAATATGTATGAGTGTTAATGAGCGGGGGGGCGGATCCACTAGAGCGAGCGGCTGGGCACATACAGAAAGCTGTATGTGCCCAGCCACTCGCTTTAGTGGATCCGCCCCCCCCGCTCATTAACACTCATACATATTCACTGCTTCTGGCCAATCCGCGCACAGCGGGGCCAGAAACAAGGTATAGACGGACCGAAAAACCGAGGACAGTGACGATCAGGAGATCGTCTTGCCACGAACCGCGGTTTCGGTTTTAAACCGAAAAACCGTGCAGCCCTAATGGCAACCACATTGGCCTCTTCAGCAGCAACTTTTAAAATGGAGATTGCACTTTGCAAGTCTTTTACATTGTCCTTCAGCCTCTGAACCTCATTTTCTAGGTTGGATTTTTGTTCAACAACACCCCTGTATTGCTCAGCTATCCATTGCGCAGCAAAAAATAAGTATAGCTTTGCCATCCTTTTTCTTCAACTTCTTATTATTTATCATATCATACACATATACCTGGGCATGCTTCCATGGATCTACAGAGCTTTGCAATATATTCACAATACCTTCTTGGTTCTTTACTTTAGTCTGTTTCAAAAGCAACAATTGCACAGAGGTATTCATTTTGTTTACCCGTAAACAAGACAATGGCCACTCTATTCAATGCAAGCACATTGATCTCTGCACACAACAATAAGCAGAATTTACAGTGAAACTCACAGGCTACCTCACAACATGGCTGCTTACACAGTTTCTCCCAAAATCTGTCTGCAGTAAAACATCAACATCAAACCTAAATCACAAATCCAACATGCAATATTATACAGTTATTCATATGCCTTCCTGCCAAATCATAACGCACTTCCTACCTACCGCTCGCCATTTATGTAAGAAATATGATATTGCTGGAAATATTGCATCAACAATGAGATATTAATAAAGACAACAATATCGATTTCTTGTAAGTTCTAGGTGGTCGTTTGGCAAAGAAATACACATCAACAACAGTATAAATGAAGTTTATATTGCAAGTGGTATTTGCAATACAGGTACAGATACTGATGAGCTACAGAAACCAGCATGTACAGAGAAATCCAACCATATGAACACATAAAGCTTAGGAAACAATGCCCACAATGTATACATTAATATATAACATTAGTGCAGCTTCCCACTAAATCTCCTCCTTACAGCCCACATTACACAGACCCATTTACATCTTACCACAGCCCCACCAGCAGATCCAAGAAGCCACTTCTCACCCCCGCAGATTCCAGCAAAAGCCCCCCTAACCACATAGTCAAAGACTCTATATACTTCTTGACTCCACCCCCTCAACACACATCACTTCCCTTTGAGGAGGCTCCGTGTCATTGGCTGAAAGGATGCTTTTCAGCAGATTTGAACTTTATCTCCGCCTAAGGTCAGTTAAGCAGGAAGTGAATTCTTTTGTCTGAAACATGTGCTCTAAGAATGGATTTTCAAACAGTCCAATTCTTACACCGGGGCCCGCTCAAGGCCGTTTTTGGGGGCTGGAGGGGTCGCAGCATGAGGGGAGAGCTTGGTGGCACATCGGCGGGGAGGGGGAACGGTCCCCCCCTCCCTCACCTTGGGCTCTCCCCTCTGTGCCCCTCTCCAGGGTTAAATAGTGTGTGTATATGCAGGCGGCTGGCAGCGGCAGATACATACCTTCCGTGCATTCCAGCGAGGACGTTTCTCCCTCTAGTGTCTGACACGACTTCCAGTTTATACAGGAAGTCACGTCAGAAGCTAGAGAGAGGAACATCCATGGAACGCACGGAGGGTATGTATCTTCCGCTGCCAGCTGCCTGCATACACAAACACTATTTAATGCTTGAGGGGGGCACAGAGGGGAGAGCCCGAGGTGAGGGGGAGGGGGACCTTCCCCCCCTCACCGCCGACGTGCTACCAAGCTCTCCCCTCATGCTGCAACCCCTCCAGACCCCAAAAACACGAGAGCAGGGCTGCATCCCCTATTGTTACACCCATGGGGAGACCAGTATCAAAACAGACACTACTGTTGGGAGTCCATTCCCAATATTTGTGGGCACAAGTATGAATGTAGCATAAGGCTGGATTCTCTATAGTACTGTCTTTTATTAGGAGATCTTGTCTGGGTCATATGAGACAAGTACCAGACAGCCAATGTTGGCCAGCTTTTTGGGAGTCTCATATGTCAACATGACAGTCCCTAGTGATGGATGTAAAGTAATGAAATGCTAACATATGTAAAGTGCTTGTCTCCTGGGGGACACAGAGGGGATGGGGAGTGTTATAATTTAAGTAGGCCTCAGTTATTTGGACTGAGTTTAGGTAAAAGGCTTGTTCGCAGAATATACCTTTAAAATAGAGTTTCTTGTGATGCAGGCAGAAGCATCTCAGATGAATAACAAGCAGATACTGAGAACATGTTCCTGAAGGAAGGCCACAGGCCTACACTGCCCCAGACAAACGGACTACGAGAACAATCAACATAGGCCATATTTACAAAATATCACATTCTTGTAAGTAAGTGAAAAGTGACATTAAATATTAATCGAGTAGGTGTGTATTATGACACCACGAGGGGTCGAAGCCAATAGCCGGATCTGGGGGATGGCTAAGATGAGGTCACATTTAACTCTTTCCTAGTCAGTATTAAAGGGCCAGACGGGCTGACGGAGCTCACTCTGATTCCTGCTCTGATTCCTACTTTCCTGCTCTCTAGATGCTGACTGGAACCCCTAATTAATTACTTCCTTTCTTTATGTAATCTGGTATAATGGATGCTGCACATAGTTAGTCTAGATGTAACATAGAGTAGACACAAGAAGACCTGATTCACTTCAGCAGGAAGTTAATCACGCAGCTGTAACGCAACATGATCATCTGCTTGGCTAGGATATGAACTGTGTCTGTATCTCTGTGTCCTGAATAAACAATTTATACTTTGAAGACGACTGAGAAAAGTCTATCTCCTGCTTGCTGTGAGGAGTCGTGTGTGCAACTCTTGCTGATGAGTTTGCTGGTGCTGGAGGAAAAGGTGATTTATAACAGTTTATAACAGGTAGCCGAGGAGAGCTGCAGCCGGTTAGAGCATGACAGTCAGTAACTGTTAGGGAGTGTTTCTCGGGGATTCCTGAATGATTAGTAGGGGTGGTCAATGAGATGCAAGTAATTATGAGCAGATGCGGGATTAAACTCCCTGGTGGTAATTAGTGATGGGCGAACATTTCCCGAACACTTACTGTTCGGGTTCGGGTGACGTCATTGAGCGTCCTCTCGAGAGCCGGCCGGCCCCTCCACAAGCCCCCCCGCGCCATGATACAGCGGGCGCGGGGGGGCTTGTGGAGGGGCCGGCCGGCTCTCGGGAGGACCGGCACCCCCTGGTGGCGGGAGGGGGCAGCCGTGCTCAATGACGTCACCCGAACCCAAACAGTAAGTGTTCGGGAAATGTTCGCCCATCACTAGTGGTAATCCCGAGCTGAGCTTGGGCTAGCCGCCGGAGGCTCAATGCAAGTCAATGGAGGGCATTTTTACTAACCCCCGGGGGGGATACAGACGTCGGTAGCCATTCTCCTTCCTGTCTTTGGAGGCTCTGAATCACTCTGGTTAGATTGCAGAGGCGCTCAGTGTTGATGATACTGGCAAATGCTGTTTACTCCTATCTGTTATTGCCTGATGAAGTGGGTTTGTATCCCGTGAAACACGTTGCACTTTATTTGGAGTATCCAATAAAATTGTTTTGACTGAAAATCCACAGTCGTGTGTTCTGCTTGGAGGGGGTGAGTCCACCACTGCCTCCTCTATTACCAAGATGGGTTTTTAAGTTCTTTTAGTGTTTTGTTATCCTATTGGCGCCTCTGTTATCCTATTATCTACATCAAGTCCACCCTTGGTGGAGGGTTGTACCCTTCCTTCTTCAACTACAGAGAGCGACTTTTTAATCCTGAGTGGGGTCAGGACAATCTCCCCACCTGCTTTGACAGTGGTTGCCTACTTGGTAACCCTGGTTTGTGAGTATTAAATTAATATTATTACTCTATCAATTATACCTTACCAGTACATACTACACTATATTGGGCTCTTGGTGTTCTCTCTTTTTCTCTGGTTAGATTGCCATCATTGATCTCCCCAAAGTGTTACAGCGCCACCCGGAGGACAGAGGGAAAATTGAAGCGTTGGAGCCCAGGGAGGTGAGTTAGTGCAGGGGCTGCTACTGGCTTTCTGGCAGCATGATTGTTTCCTGATTTTAGGGTTTGAAATATTAAGAAAAGACCCTAAAATCTGAAAATAATCATACCGCCAGGGAGGTTAAAGGCTACTAAGCACCTTCTGGACAAAATGCAAAATAATTACCCCCCCACAAGTGAGATTCATAACTAGTGTAAGCCATTAGTGAAGGTCACGTCTAGGAGGACTCATGGAAAAGCATGTGATCCAATTGGTCAGGTGATAGATATGTAAGTTTCCGATTTGCTAGTCATAATCATGTGCTAAAGCAGGGTGTGACCACAGCAAATCAGTTTTGCAAATCTATCAGCTCATCAAACAAATCACATGCTTCTCCAAAAATTCTCCTACACATGATCCTTACTATGGGCTATAGGAGGGGGGGAGGGGAGGTGTGACAAGCATGACTTACCTATGGAGGACTGCTCACTAGCCTCCCATCTTTATGGGCTCTGCCATCTTCTCCAGGGAGTCCCCCATATGCCGCCACTTAGGTAAAGGTTAATTTTATACATTTTGTTCAGAGGGTGTTCAGGTCCCTTTAAAATGGATCTAAACTTGGACCTTTCTCTCTGTTCTAAAAGATAAGTCACAGCATGATCACCTTTAGAGAGAAAGAATATTCATTACAATGTATGGAAATCCTAAAAAGACCAGAAGTTTTAACAGGATGAACTGTGGAGGGAGCACAGAAAGGGTTAACCTTCAGTCTTTCTTTCAAAAGCAAAGTAGAGCCATGGAGGTGCTGTGAGTTACATCTGCTAACTACACTCTGGTGTACCTACACAAACTGCATACTGCGATTGAATTCTACAGCACTGATATGTGGAATGAATAAATAAATAACATTGCATCATGTTTAAGCACTTCAATTTTTTGAATGCAAATGTATAGAGCTTGAAAATGGAAAACGTCTCACTAAACCATCCTGTACTAATTTTTATGTAGGTCTGAAAAAAGCTAAAATTTGATCATAAAATGCTGAGACTCCAACATAGAGAAATATGAACATCAATTCCAGAGTAAATGGAGAACAATCAGTTACACAACAGTCAGCAGTTACACTGCAGGAAAATATATCTATAGAAAACAGTCAATTTATAATGTAATTTCTTTTATCGCTTCCAAGTAGCCCACAGGTTAAAATCACACACATTTTGCCACATAGCGTGAAACCGTGTTCTGCCACACATGGTCACTAAGCCACTTGTGATTTTTTTTTTTTTTTTAACACCCCAAAAAGGTGTGTGGACAATTTGTTTGCATTTTCCCTCGCATGCCGCATACATTTCTGATTCTATTGTAGTTTTAGTACAAAACAGCAACAGAGCACAGTAAAGACAAAAAATCCCCCTCAATATCACACAGTCAAGTCTGGCATTCAAATTGTCATTAGGCTCAAGCTACAGTGTCTACAGGAAGTTTGACCTAGGTGTAAGCAGCACAATACTGTTTTCCGCCACTAGATGGCAGTATTGGACTGCATGATAGATAACAGAGGCTTTGTGCTTTCTATTACTATTTAGCCCACAGTGATGTAATTGAAAGATCACCTGACTGCACAGGCTTACAAGAACAGAGAACAGAGTAAACTTGGGTGCACTGGGTGCCAGCATGGGTGAGGGTGACAGGTATGGGAGCTGGTGGCAAAGCGTCCACATAGGGCGCGTTCTCAGCTATCTATATATATAATAGACTAAGTGCCTCAACCTTCAAACAAGAAGAAGAAGTACTTTGCATGAGAACATTTATGCGTGATCAAACACCAAGTTTAAGGCCTCTTTTCCACGGACTGTTGAGCTGTGTGCTCAGCAAGCAGTTACCAGGCAGCAGTGAGCAGATACCAGGCAGCAGCAAGCAGTTACCAGGCAGCAGTGAGCAGATACCAGGCAGCAACAAGCAGTTACCAGGCAGCAGTGAGCAGTTACCAGGCAGCAACGAGCAGTTACCAGGCAGCAACGAGCAGTTACCAGGCAGCAACGAGCAGTTACCAGGCAGCAACGAGCAGTTACCAGGCAGCAGCAAGCAGTTACCAGGCAGCAGCAAGCAGTTACCAGGCAGCAGCAAGCAGTTACCAGGCAGCAGCAAGCAGTTACCAGGCAGCAGCAAGCAGTTACCAGGCAGCAGCAAGCAGTTACCAGGCAGAAGCGAGCAGTTACCAGGCAGCAGCGAGCAGTTACCAGGCAGCAGCGAGCAGTTACCAGGCAGCAGTGAGCAGTTGTGAGAGTTTGAGAGCCATTTCACTGCCTATTCACAGTCCATGGAAAAGAGGCCTTACCCTAGCAAGTCTGACATTGCAAATCTGGCCTAATTGGATATTCATGAGGCAATGCTCATGCAAATGCATGCACAAACCAATACCACAAAGCAGTCACCCTGCTACATGCTACATTAGCACTATCCGGCTTAGTGCACACCAGAGCGGTTCGGCAGCGTTTTGCGATCCACTTGCGGCTGCGGATACGCTTGGGTAATGTATTTCAATGGGCTGGTGCACACCAGAGCGGGAGGCATTTTGCTGAAACGCATACTCCCGGGGTGAGGCATTTTTTGGATTGCGGTGGCGTTTCTGCCTCCAATGTAAAGTATAGGAAAAACGCAAACCGCTCTGAAAAACGGCAGTTCAGAGCGGTTTTGCAGGCGTTTTTGTTACAGAAGCTGTTCAGTAACAGCTTTACTGTAACAATATATGAAATCTACTACACCAAAAACGCTTTACAAAACCGCAAAATGCTAGGTGAAATGCTACAGAAAAATAAGAAAAAGCGTTTCAAAATCTGCTAGCATTTTGCGGATCTGCTAGCAGTTTTTGGTGTGCTCCAGAGCGCAACGGGGAGGATTCCCAATGCCCCCTTTTTATACAACTGGGGGGACCGCAGGGTCCCAGGCTCTCTCACTGCCTGGAAACCACAGCGGCACTCCGGAGGGGGAGGCTGGGTGGCGTGGACGACCCCCCCCCCCCCCCAAGTTTGGCCAGCGCCGGGGAGAGCCGTCTGCACCCACCTCCCAATATTAAAAACAGGCACTTACCTTAACGTCCATTGCGTTCTGCTACATGCGCATTAATTTGGGGGCACCACATGAGAAAGGAGAGAAGCATGGGTCACCCCGAGCTTTAGAGCTCAGGGCTGGCTCACATACAGCACTCCAGGGGGGGGGGGACAGGCGCACTCACTCCAGGGTTCACACCACCGGAGCAAGCCATCCACCACCTGCCTCCAAAGGATACAAACTGCACAAAATGCTTTCCATGAGAAAATTAATGCGCATGTAGCAGAACCCAATGGACGTTAAGGTAAGTGGCTGTTTTTAATATTAGGAGGTGGGTGCGGACGGCTCTCCCCAGCGCTGGCCACGCTTGGGGGGGGCAGCTGCGCCACCCAGCCTCCCACTCCGGGGTGCCGCTGTGGTTCCCAGGCAGCGAGAGAGCACTTTGCAGTATTGGTTTTTTGACCCTGCATAGTTTGGCATGCGAAAGCAAATGCATATTTGCATGAGCATTGCCTCATAAATAGCCAATTAGGCCGGATTTGCAAAGCCAAACTTGCTACAGTTAAACTTGGTGTTTGAGCACGCATACATTTTCTCATGGAAAGCCTACTTCTTCTGGCTTCAAGGTTGAGGCACGTACTCTATTAGATAGATAGATGCGGCGTATGCTACGACGCGGGTTGGCTAGTATTTAATATAGCTGAGAGCTGCAGTGGGGAGCGGCGTGTGTGGCGGCGGTCGGCGGTGATCTTCAACTTAATGAAGATCGCAAGATAGAGGATATTGGCGTGGGGCCTTTTCCCGAGGATATAAGTGTGGGAACATTTTTTTAAAGGTACAGATAAGTGTTTCTGGGTAATTAAGGATATTAAAGGACTTTTCTGATTGTTGCGCTTTTATTTCATTTAACCCTTTGTGGAAATGGGTAAGGGGTACTTTGTACCCCTATACTCATTTCTCCTGGGAGGGGGGTGGGCATCTGGGGTCCCCTTCTTAAAGGGGACTCCCAGATGCCACCATGAACCCCCCCCCCCCCCCGGGAGTCATCGCCCCCACCTCCTCCTGGAGCACCGGAGGCGGGGAAGAGCTCCTTGTCCATGGATTGGACAAGGGCTCCGAGGGGGGGAGGAGAAGACTTGGCCACCCCTCTCCCCCGGAGCCCCCCCCATACCATGGACCATGCCGGCTGGTATAGCTCAGGGTGTGAAGCCCCAGTCGGCCGGGGCTCCACACAGCATATTTGCAAATGTGGTGTTTCAAGCTTTTAAGGGGACTTTGCTATTACACGTTAAAGTCGGCTGGCAGACATTTTTTCAAACTGCCAGCAAAGCAGGGCTTAAAACGATAAATAACGTTCAGGCAGGACAAATAAAGCAAAATTTAAAGCGATAAATAAGGTTCACAAGGTATGTGCCATTAACCTTTAAAATGATAAATATCGCTGTATACAAATATCGGACAGAAGCGTGCGCCATTATTTAACCGGCACCATTTTTCACTGTATGCGGCTGCAGGACTACAGCAAACTAACTGGGGACGTGAAGGATCGATCGCTGGGACAAGGTAATGTATGCCTCTGCACGCATACTCCTTCTACCTAATCCTACTTCCTCCACCTCCGCTGTCTAACACCAGTGTCCCGCTGCCTCCCCCCCTTTCCACCCCGACCCCCCCCCAGCACCCCCCCCCCCCCCGACCGCACTGCCTAACACTAGCCTCCTGCATTTTTTGACACTTATAACGCTATTTAGCCTTTTTAGCGTTATAAGACTAAGTCACCCTGCATGTGCCATTTTTTAACACTTTTAACTAAAATAAAAAAGCGCTATATAATGTCAATGTGGTGCTGTTTTTATACCCTCGGCGCTGTGCACCATTTTTATCTGTCCCGTGAGTGAATTCAGCTTGGCAGCAGTGTATGAGATTGTTGTAATTGCCATAGAGAGGGACAGACTTCATTGCAGCTCTAGGAATTGCTGCAGCACTCTAAAACCACGGCAGCACTGTGTGCAGAGATTCCTAGGGCGGCTGCGCTCGCCTTTCCCAGTGATTATAAGTGCCGTGCGTCCTGTAAACTGTACAGTGCTTCTAATAAGCGATATGCGGGGTTTTTTTCAATAAACTTTATTATTTTACTTACCAGGTGTTTTGATTTCCAGCTACAAACTGTAGCCCCACCCCTAAAGGAAGAGGTCATAGGTGCTTTTCTAGGACCAATCAGTGCAGTTTGGGAGCAGTGTATGAAATTGTTGTAATTGCCATAGACGGGGTCAGATTTGCAGCACAGGAATCTGTGTGTGTATGGTGTCTAGAAGATTCCTTCCCAGATAACTGCTAGTGGTGGTTGAGTCTTGCAAGTTGTGTTTGAGGGCATAGCTCTATTGGATGGAAAGTCCCTCTTCGGGAAGCCTGTCATTCTGTCCCTCTTTCTTCCTCATTTGTCCCTCTTTCAGGAATGATGTACAGATTAATGTAAATATATGTATTTTTCCAGGACAGGTACACTTTGAGACTCTGCCCCTCCCAGGAACAGGAAACATCCAAGAGTCTCTCTATAAAATTCTAACAGAATCTGAGGTCAGGCAGTATTGGATGTTTCCTGTTCCAGGAACCATGCCTCTCTATGTGTACGGCTGTCCCGGAGAGCCTGGGTGGCTGTGGGCTAGTCTGTATAGGCAGCCTCTGGCTAGCGGACTGACATCTCCTAAAAGCTTACCCAGGGGTCCTTGCAGCAAACTCTGGGTCACCTGCCGAGAGAGGATCTGCGGGAGGGCCATTCTGAAGAAGCAGTGTGGCAGGAGGCTTTTGGCTCCGGGGTAGACGCCGGTAAATGCAGAGCAGAGGATGTTTCCCGAGCACTTCTGGTCGGCCAGGGAGTCTCCTCCAGGTCGGATAACGTCACCGCCGCTCGCTGAGCTGCAGAGGAGCGGCCTCCAAGCATCCCAGTACTCGAAGTCTCCTCGTGGCAATGGAGGAGATACACGAGCCGCCGAGGGTGGAGCAGTAGCAGTGCTGGGAAAGGCATGTAATGGAGGGGAAAGCAAAAGGCTCCTATCATGCTGGGGAAATGAATTGCCTGCTATCATACCTCTTAAAGCGGACCCAAACCAAACATGTTTTTAATTCAAAATATTTAGTTGCACGGTTGCACCACTCTGAGACATACAAGGATAAATAAACACTCCCTCAAGCCTATGTGCATTTCAGTGCATACTTTTCGCCCTCCTCTTTGCATAACTTGGGTTATACAGGTGGCAGCCATTAGCAATTGCTCCTTTGCCGGACACTTCCTACTCCACCAGTCTGCCGGATTCTGTCCCAGCAATATGAAAGGAAGGGAGGGGTTCCTCCAATAAATGTAAAATATTTTATATTTGTCATCATGCAGCTGAAAAAAGGCGGCTATTTATTATTATAATTTAGAAAATGGTTATGTGAAAATATTTAAAATACTTCTAAAGATCAGTTATTGAATTCCATGACAGTAATGTAAAAAGCAGTTTTTTTTAAATTACTGATGCGGCATCTGAATCTATCTGGCTTCCTTTGCACTGAAAGGTAACCACTTGGCAATGGCATTTCACACTTAAAGAGACACTGAAGCGAAAAAAAAAATATGATATAATGAATTGGTTGTGTACTATGAATAATTACTAGAAGTTTAGCAGCAAAGAAAATATTCTCATATTTTTATTTTCAGGTATATAGTGTTTTTTCTAACATCGCATCATTCTCTAATATGTGCAGATTACACAACACTCAGCATTCAAAATGATTCCTTCAGAGCAGTCTGTAAACTAATGACCTCTCCTCTGGCAGAGGAAAAGTAAATAGTTCAATAACACTTGAGATAATAAAAGTCAGATAACAGTCCTCTCCATGACTTTGAAAGTGGTAGAGCTTAATTGCTTTTTTGCATAGAGATAACAACTGGAGTTTCTTAACTCTTCCTGTACTGGAAACAATTAGACGTTTGCCTCTGAACCTAATGTTGTATTTCTTAGCTGTACTACACATACAAATCATAATATCATAATTTTTTTTTCGCTTCAGTGTCTCTTTAACTGTCATCTGCCAGTGCCAATAAAGGGAAACCTTTTTGTTCTAGTTTATTACAGAAAACATTGTGATCCCTAGATACAGTTGTAGGCCCGGTGCACACCAAAACCAGCTAGCAGATCCACAAAATGCTAGCAGATTTTGAAAGACTTTTTCTTATTTTTCTGTAGCGTTTCACCTAGCATTTTGCGGTTTTGTGAAGCGTTTTTGGTGTAGTAGATTTCATGTATTGTTACAGTAAAGCTGTTACTGAACAGCTTCTGTAACAAAAATGCCTGCAAAACCGCTCTGAACTGCCGTTTTTCAGAGCGGTTTGTGTTTTTCCTATACTTAACATTGGAGGCAGAAACGCCTCCGCAATCCAAAATCTGCAGCAGCCCGGGAGTATGCATTTCAGCAAAACGCCTCCCGCTCTGGTGTGAACCACCCCATTGAGATACATTGACCAAGCGTATCAGCAGCCGCAAGCGGCTGCAAAAATGCCAAAAATCCCGCTCGGTGTGTGCACCAGCCCTACTAGTCAGTGTCACATGAATAGAACTTTCTAGTCTTTTTTTAAGACGTAG
Source organism: Hyperolius riggenbachi (assembly GCF_040937935.1). NCBI lineage: Eukaryota > Metazoa > Chordata > Amphibia > Anura > Hyperoliidae > Hyperolius > Hyperolius riggenbachi. The sequence goes on along the minus strand of NC_090653.1, from coordinate 35,439,472 downwards.
ATGTCAGCAAAAAGCACAAGCAACCCCAGGTGATTTGCATTTTGCTATAACACACATACAATTGGGATTGTACCGTTAATCATAATTGGTGCAGAAAACCAATTGCAATTGCGTTTTTTTCACGGGTTGTCCATGACACTTCAAAGAAAAAAAGTTTTAATAAATTCCTTATTTGGACGATCTGCTGATATTTGCAAAAAAAAAAGTATAAACTTTACTTTAGAAGTAAAAAACGAAATAAATCAATTTATGCAGATGGAAGTGATTACTCTGAGACAAATTAGGTGATTACTGAGTTTTCTGATATCATCAGCACCTGCAGTTCAGTGGGGTACAATGCATGTCATTCTTGAAAATTGAATGCTGAGCAATTGGGACAAAAATCTGCATCCCCTAGACTTAGCATTGTCGTTAGACAGCGAGGTGAAAAGAGATCTACAAGGGTGGTGTATGGAGAACAATTTAACAATGGGGAAATTCAGTGGCGTACCTAGGGAATTTGACCCCCGGTGCTGATTATTTACAGACCTTCCCAAAAAAAAAAAAAAAAAGAAAACAAAAAAAACAACAATTTTTTTATGAAACTATAAAAACTATGTAAAAAGATTCCTGGTGGGAGAACACAGTGACTGAGCTCCACAGTGGCACCCCTAGCCATGGCTACACCCGATGCTGTGAGCACCTGCAGCCGTATGGTAGGTGTCAAGAACCGCAAGGGTCGATCCTTGATCGGGTTAATTGCTCAGAGTCAGAAACTCGGTCTCGCTATCACTTTGTGCATAGATGCCCATATGTGGTCGCAATCTATGAACCGACTAGCCGAGAGGAGCATTCTGACTCCAAAGGATTCACCACACACATACAATTGAAATGCTTGCCACCACGTGCGAGTCAGCACACGACTGTAACTATATTAACACACTGAGAACACTTAATTAACCCTTAGCAGTATGCAGGGATCGGCACCAGATCTGTCTATCTGTGCCCGATTCAAGCATACGGGTTGTATATACAAAATACTATAGAACACAAGGTAACGCTTTCGGAGGAGCAAGTACGATTGTGTATGTTCAGGAACAGGTCATTACTGTTAAAATGATTTTTAAACGTTTTATTAACAAAAATGCATTACACGCATTTATATACACCAATTAACATAGAAACACAAAGATTAAAAATAAAAAGGGAAATAACTGTAAAACATTTACTTAGCTTAGCAGTCCTTGTGGGATTGAATGAATAAAGTTCAGTTCAAATGCAGGCATTGATATCAAAAGTCCTTATATAGCATGCGTTCGGTCCTCCTAGGAACGCATGCCTGGAGAGAGTTCTTTGATGGTGGAATTTTGGAAGACAAAGATGGTGGCTGATGGTCCAGATTTTTATAAAATCTGACTTGGTGGGCTGGCTTTTATTAAAAGATGGGCTTGTCTACTCCCTGCTGAGTGAGATAGGCAGAGTTTTATACAAGCACAGAATGACACAATTTAACAATAACTTTCGCCATTCCTGTCTGGATTGGCCCACTGAGAATCCAAGATCAGATTTGTAACCTGAGGCCGATGCTCCATCAGATGACACCAAATATCAGTAGGGAAACATGTGCGCTCAGCGAACACGGAATTAATGGAACATTTGTTAGGAATAGATGCACTCTCAAGATTGGAACAAAACTCTAATTTATGCATTTCCTCCATTGAATCTAATATCATTGTTCTGCAGAAGATGTTGAATTCAATTTACACAATGATAGTGATTGCTCCAGAAGGTCCTGGTACCATCTACTTGTTGGCTCTGTCAGTAGAACATCAGTGAGGGTTACCAGTCTCTGGTTGCTGCACACCAAGCGCACTACTGAGTGCTTTTTGAAATGCTTGTGCTTCAAAAAGCGATTGGCTAATGTTTTGAATGGGATGGATCACACCAGAGCGATGAGCTTTTTTCCCAAACTCAAACTTGGGTCCTGCAGCATTTTTCACTTAATAGTAGATAACAGAATACAAGATTGATTAACCAGAAATACTGGAACACATTTAACTCATGGTTACAGACCACGAATTTTGAATCCACAGAAATTGCATTTATTTGGAGGTTTTTTTTTGTTTTTTTTGCAAGGCAAGAAGGTGGGGAGATGGGTCTGGCTTTAAGTACGATAAAAGTTCAGATTGTGGCCTTATCAGTTTGACTAGAAATTAGCGACAGATCCACTTATCAGTCGGTTTGTGAAGTTTATTGAAAACAGTGTTTCTAGTAGCAATTACCTCCCTTAGTCGGGTTAGTAAATTATCTTGCAAAGAACCATTCTGTTGCTTTTTTGACGACAAAATGGTTCTAAAAACAAGTCCTAAAGTGGGAGATGTATTCCATAGAACTCATGAAATTGTTTTACCTTCATGTCATAGAAAACCTAAAACAGAAATAGAAATCAAATGGTGCAGATTGGATGTAAAGAAAATCTATTATTGTGTTTTAATGAAGTCAAAGATTTAAGGAAAACAGAGTCTTTATTTTTCAGGAAAATTTAAAGGGGCAAAGGCTTTAAGTAAAACCATACCCAAGTGGATTAAAAACGTTATAACAGAAGCATATGAATCTATGGGGGAAAGATCCTCATTCCACAAGGGAAGCTGCAACAACCTGGTTGTTCAAGGCAGACATATCGCCTACAGACATCTGTAAAGCTGCGACATGGAAGAGTCTCAACACCTTCAAAAGGCTCTACAGGCTTGATCAACTTTCAACAAAGGATCAAAGCTTTGGGGGAATTGTCCTGGAGGCAGTTAACCTGCCCCAAGGTGATGATGATTTTTTTACTTGCTTACCATCTCAAAGTGTACCTGTCCTGGAGTGTACTGGAAAAACGACAAGTTAGCTTACCTGTTAACTGTATTTTTAGTTTCACTCCAGGAGTCAGGACAGCTAGGGTACCCACCCATCTTACTGTACTAATATATCAGCATTGCACGTTTATGTATACAGGTAGTCCTCGGTTAACAAACGAGATAGGGACTGTCAGGTCGTTCTTAACCTGAATCTGTCCTTAAGACTACCTCTTCTGCTGCCGTTTTTAATGCAGAGTAGGTGCAGCGGAAGGTACATAGAGGACATCTCACCTGTACAACGGCAGTAGAAGGTCCCATCGTGTTGCGCGGCCCGTCCTCACGCTCCATCCACTGTTCCCAGGCGGCTTCTCATGCGTCACATAATGACGCATTAGCAGGCACCGCCACTAGGGGGCTTCTCCTGATTGGGTCATTAGGTGACGCATGAGAAGCCACCGGGGAACAGTGGATGGAGCGAGAGGACGGGCCGCGCAGCACGATGGGACCTTTTACCACCGTTGTACAGTTTTACAGTTGTGCTCGCTTTATACTACAGTTTTCCTGTGTTTGTGAATGGCATATTATTAGTCTTTCATCTCCCTTTGAAAACCGCAGCTACAAATGTGCTCACTGCTCAGTATAAACAGAGAAAATCGCAATGGTACTGCAGCCTGTTTGTGATGCTGATTGTTCACAGTGGCATAGCATTGCAGTATAACAGATTGTGGCACGGTAACGCACTGCATGCAGTGTGTTACTGCTAAACACAGGTGGTAACAGATGCAGTGAAGCATACTTTCATTGACGGTATGCTTCACTGTGTGTGACGCAATGTGACCATAACGTGCAGTACTACTTTTTCATTCCATCGTGTTGCATTCCTTTTATAAAGGGAACACAATGCAACATCCCACTGTGAACCTAGACATAGGGCTTTGACTAACTAGGAATCACTGCAGCGCTTTAAAATCACAGCAGCGCTGTGTGCAGTGATTCCTAGGGTGATTACGCTTGCATTTTCCAATGATTAGAAGCACTGTACAGTAAACTGTATGAAGATTCCGATTAGCAATTTGCATTTTTTCAATAAACTTTATTATACTCAGGAGGTGTCCCGATGTCCAGCTTCTATCCGTAGCCCCACCCCCTTAAGGAAGAGGTCTCAGGTGTTTCTCTAGGAATAATCAGAGAAGCACCTGTGACCTCTTCTGCTAGAGGGCGGGGCTATGGACAAATGCTAGACACCAGGTAAATATGTATAACTTTATTTAAAGTTACAATCGCTCGGCACCCAAATCGCCCTTAGGAGGGTGAACTACTGTAACACTAAGCAATCACTGCACCTGTCTGCAACAGCTAAAGGGTCACTGTATGGACACACTGAACAGCAATATCACAAGATCAAAACACAGCCTTTAGAAGGGCTCTTGGGGTTAAGTAGATGTGAATTGGTAGTTGTCACGGAACAGCCGTGAGAAACGCAGGTGAATCTAGAGAATTCACAGTCGATTTCCTGATCGCTCCCTGTCAGATCTGTGCAGTCATGCAAGCGATCAGAAAACGACACTTTTGTGTTTTTTTTAATCCAGAGATCTGTTCCCCTGTGAGCAAAGCATTCCCCTCACTTCTCAGGAATGCCTCACCCCTCAGGAATGTCGCACGTGGCCAGATTCCCTGCAGGGACCAGCTCCTTTCCCCCCACAGCCAGATGGCCCCATGAAAAGAACCAGGAAACTGGCTCTCCAGGGGGCCATGACAAAGCAGCCGGAGTGGCACCGACAAGGCAGATATGAAAACCTGTGGGATAGGGTTTCTTACCTATTAAATGGAGACCGTATATCGCACAGCTATAAAATTCATATAGTCTTATTCGTTAAAGTCTGCCCAACGTGCTGATATGAAATTCATCGCCATAGCCCGTCCGGTTATTGCGGTATGAATCTTCTCAGGAACCTGACCCGCTGCCCTAGCCATGTCTGATGTCATATTAATCGGTATTTTCCGACAAGTATGAATCTGCTATCCACCTAAATATGACATGTATCGTTCATGAGTTAAGGCATTTTATAAGTTTAGCCCTAAAATCTCTCAGAGGGAATGAACTGTCATTGGTTGGTAACTCAGAGGGGGCCGGCATTGCCACACCCCCAAACCAGCTTCATCAAAAGCACATGGCCGGCAGGCGGGCCCTCAGTTCTCCACCCTGAAACATCATCTTGATCTCATCTGTGCCAGCTTGAGGATATGCTGGCATCCACCTGGTCTGAACTCTGAACTTTGAGCTAAAACAAAGGATTTTACCAAGGACTTTATGATTCTTCCCACAAAAGGACATCTTTCCAGGAACTAAGTATTTTTTCTCCCTTCTTTTATTTTTCATACTGGCTATTAATGTTTCAATAATTGTTGATTTTAATAATTGTCTGTATATATTAATTATTTATATTGCCCGTGAATAAAAGACTTTATCAAAGTCATTCACTGTTCCGCTACCCTACTTTTCAGCCATACACAGAAACGGATCCCAGGTCTCCGGAGAGACGCTACTACTATTGTTGATATCTAGACAGAATAGAGTGTGTTTAACCGTTTTTTATTCGCAGGACTAGTCAGTCAGTTGGGTCCACTGGCCCATACCAGTGGTGGTGGCAGTTATACCCTGAAATCGTGTGTAAGTTGTAATTACCGTACCTCACAGGCTCCCCTCTGGTTTGTCTGTGGCCAATTTCCAACGGTTCCTACGCATTGACTGCGACCAGAGTTCGCACGATCCGTGCGCTGGCACCGTTTGGAAGGCATTTCGCGTTCCGACCACTAGGGCTCCTGTGACAGTAATGTAGCAGCAAAAAACTCCACCTGGGACACAGAACACAGGCCTAACTAACACTTTCCCTATCTGCAGAAATACTCTGTCCCTAATCTCATCACAAAAGCCACAGTCAGAGTGTAAAATGGCTGCTGTGCTGGCTTTCTGATAGGTGGGAGGGATAGCTGATCAGCTGCCATGTGTCTGTTGACTCTGGGGTGAGGGGTCGATTTTTGGCTCCATTATAATGTATAGGTGCGAATCGAACACACCATGGGCTCGATTCACAAAGCAATGCTAACTTAGTTAGCACCAGAGCCGGGACAAGGTCCTCCAGCACCCAAGGCTGAGACACTAAAGTGCGCCCCTCCATCCCTGCCACCCCAGCCATCACACACTGATTGCTATTAGACTAAGAGGCGCCACAGGGCCCACAACCTTCCCAACTCCTTAATATATAGTTATATGGCTTGCAGTCACTGCCATGTATCCCCTTTTCTTATTACTTTCTGCTTCAAACACAATTAGGAATGACAGCTGAATGAATTCTGCGCCCCCTCCTACACTGCACCCTGAGGCCGGAGCCTCTCCAGCCTATGCCTCGGCATGGCCCTGGTTAGCACGCCCTAAAAGCCCATAGCTTTGCACGCGCTAACTGAAACCTTTGGCCGTGCTAACTACTTAGCACTGTAGTTAGCACGCCCAAAGCTTTTAGTCATGCTAACTAAGTTAGCACTGCTTTGTGAATCGAGCCCCATATGTTCGTGAACATGCATTGTTCGCCGTGAACTATTCGCCGGACAAACAGTTCGGGCCATCTTTATTCTTTATACATATGCAGGAAGGACGTATTTTTATTTTACAGGACCCAAGGCCCACTGTCATCAACTGCCCCCCTCCCCCCCACCCACTCAACACCATTCTGTCCAACACCCTGACTAGCTATCACTGGTTTTCAAAGGGCTCCCCTCTGTTGTGCTGCTCAGATCCCCTATTCAACAAAGATGCAGCACATGCTCTGTCCACTCACCCTCCCTGTAACTTTGTGTTCCTTCCCGGATGTGCACAACAGCCCATAGTGTTCTGGGCATGCAGACTTGAGAAGTGAAGCTTGTGTATGAGTGGCCCTTGTCATGTACTGTATGGATACCCATACCCAAAGCCTGCCATTTTCAGTGTTTATCTTTACCACAGCAGGTATGTATATGACTGACTAGTTAAAGAGAAACCATAACCAAGAATTGAATTTCATCCCAATCAGTAGCTGATACATTATTTCCCATGAGAAATCTTTTCCTTTTCTCAAGCGGATCATCAGGGGGCTCTGTATGGCTGATATTGTGGTGAAACCCCTCCCACAGTGTGATGTCATTGCTTCACAGCACTGAGGTGCTGACATCACACTGTGGGAGCCTTGTTGCATTGTGGGAAATAGCTGTTTCCAACTGCCAAAAAAAGCTAGCAGCATTTCCTTCCACTGACATCACCTGCCAACAGTAAAAATATCACCATGTGATAAATGTCAGAATGTAAATCAGGGAGAGGAAAGATTTTACAATGGTAAACACTGACTAAATCATCTATATGTATATTTCAAAAATTAAGCACTTTATTACATTATTTTCACTGGAGTTCTTCTTTAAGCGTTGGCTAGAGGATCTGCTCTGTTTATATATGGTGTGGACAATACTGACCAGTCACAGGTGCCTTTTTGTGATGGAGTCTTATTTTGCATGTTTAAAGGGATCCTCCCTGAAAGTGTTTTTTTTTTTTTAATTACTATTTTTATTGAAGGATCCATAGTTTTCAATTTACAATGCGCTTGTAAGAGCGGTTGTTTGAATTTGATGGGGGGTGGTATTCTGTCCATTCTGATATTTTTTGCTAAAAATAAACAACTTTGATTATGCCCATTTTCTTTGCGCCTCTGTGATAATAGGTCATTTGTTATGCATAGAACAGGGTTTTGAGCGACAATAGTTCCAACAGGCTGACAGTTGTCTCATTATTCATATGTTTGTTTTTGACCAATGTGCGGAGACAAACTATCTAAAGGGCTACGATTTCCTGATGAGGCTGTTAGTAACAGCGAAACATGTCGATTAGTGGGTACCCTCAAATTGAACCCACACCACTGGAGGACTTGTTACACATTGCTGCCATCCTAACCTGCAAATGCCATCTAACTTGGGTCCCTGCTGTAGTGGTAACTATACCCATCTCCCATCCAATATGTATGCAGCTGCATTGATCTAGCTGCTCCCATCACTTTTATGATGAACTGTGTGCATGCGCGTGTCCTAGTTGGGCTTGTGGCTTTACCCATGAACATTGATCATTTACAAGGTGTGGATCTGCAACAAGGAACTTATTGCCTGACCTGTTGAGGTGTATATATGAATATATTAGAAGTGCTGGACACGCAGAATGTTTTCTATCTAAGGAATGAATACTAGCATATATTGAGGAGTTCTCTGCGATTGGGACTGATCCTCACTGCTATGTGAGTATTTGCAGCATAAGCAACTACTTTGAATGTTGATCTGGATTATCTACATATTTATTACTGGATCCTTTATTCCCTCCATGGTGTAACTGGAGGGACTCTATTGGCATGCAATTTGCATGCATATATACATGGAACTATTGGATAGGTTTTGACTGCAATTACAAACTGTGAGGAATGCAGCCACACTGTGGCCCGGTGCACACCAAAACCCGCTAGCAGATCCGCAAAATGTTAGCAGATTTTGAAACGCTTTTTCTTATTTTTCTGTAGCGTTTCACCTACCATTTTGCGGTTTTGTAAAGCGTTTTTGGTGTAGTAGATTTCATATATTGTTACAGTAAAGCTGTTACTGAACAGCTTCTGTAACAAAAACGCCTGGAAAACCGCTCTGAACTGCCGTTTTTCAGAGCGGTTTGTGTTTTTCCTATACTTTACATTGGAGGCAGAAACGCCACCGCAATCCAAAAAATGCCTCACCCCGGGAGTATGCGTTTCAGAAAAATGCCTCCCGCTCTGGTGTGCACCAGCCCATTGAGATACATTGACCAAAAAACGCCAAAAAACCCGCTCGGTGTCCACCAGCCCTGTATCGGTTTCTCTCCGGGGTGTGGTCTACCTTTTAGAAAGCTGGTATTATTGTGGGGATATTTAGTGTTGAATTACCGGTATATGCTTTTTAGCGTGAACTAATAAATGTATACATTTTATACTAGCATGCACCCAAGAGCCAATTCTTTTCTTTACTACTTTCTCAAAAACTATAAGGTCTTTTTGAATTTGTTTCCTCTTGTTCCCACACTCCTCCTTAACATATCCTGCCGATTTGATGTTTCTAGCACGTTTAGGGGCTTTGCTATTAAGCGCTAAAGTCATCTGCCATTAACCATTTCCCACACTCAGAACAAGAATTTTAAAATTAATTTTCTCCAAAACTATAAGGTCTTTTTGAAAAATGTTTCCCTCTTGTTCCCACTCTCCTCCTTCATATTCCTGCCTGCAAATTTGGTGTTTCAAGCACGTACTTTGATATTAACCGCTACATTTGGCAGCTGTTCGCCTGCAATTTAAACCAATTGGAGCTGGTTGTTAACATTATGCAAAATTTGATGTTCGCTACATCTCTATTCCCCAACCACAGCTCTGCTTATATCCTGCAGTATTCTCCAATCACAGCGCTGCTTATTCCCTGCAGTATTCCCCAACCACAGCTCTGCTTATATCCTGCAGTATTCTCCAATCACAGCGCTGCTTATTCCCTGCAGTATTCCCCAGCAACAGCTCTGCTTATACCCTGCAGTATTCCCCAATCACAATGCTGCTTATTCCCTGCAGTATTCCCCAATCACAGCGCTGCTTATTCCCTGCAGTATTCCCCAATCACAAAACAAGCAGATAGGTTATAAATATTGCGGAAGTGGCTGAATCTGAGTCTGATCCTTGTTGGTCTTCAGATAATCAGGCTGGAAAGAGAGAGAATTGTGTTCAATTACAATTTTTCTTTTTAATTATTTATACACAGTATAAGGCTGGGTTCACACTAGGATGGAAACATAACGTAACCTTCCCGGCTCCAGCGCAGGCACAGTATTGGCTCTCCGCTCGGAGATAAGCGGAAATAGCTGATCGCTGTCGGGCCGCCCAACTGCGCAGGCGCAAGTCTCCTGCGCCTGTGTAGTAGAGCGGACCCAACATAGATCGGCTATTTCTGCCTATCTCCATGCTGAGTGCCTCAACAGTGCCCCCGTTGGAGCCAGGGAAGGTAAATATATTTGCCTTGTGGAGCCCGGATTGCGGGATGCTTCAGGGGAGGCAGCGCTGGATTGCCTGCAGCTACAGCGGAGGTGGAAGCCTCAGTGGGACCCTGAGGCTTCCCCCTACCGAGGTCAGTACCCACCAGGGGACTTTTTTTGTTACAGGTTCTCTTTAAAGGCAATTGATAGCAGTGCCAGCATTCTCTTCTCTCTTCTGAATGTACAGATGCCTCTGCAACCTGAGCACGCTTCAGATATTGCTGGCACACCGGACATCTGCATTTGAATAACCCTCTTCCCCTTCCCACCACAAAATGTCCACTGCTTTTGTTCTCTCCTAATCTGACACTAATTTGCAGCATTCACAGGTCCAACTATGCAAAAATGCTGCATGTCAGCAATTTTCATTTGCAGTCCGACAATTTGTCTTGCACTTGCGTTTCATTGGACAGTGTAAATGCATCAGTTTTTGCATTTATTTGCATTGCTAAAGGTCACTTCTCTGCAACTCCATGAACCAGACATTTCAGATTACTAGTACAAATAATCCCAGCTCAGCTTGTCAGAACTATCATCCACCTCACTTACCCCCCTTCTCCAATACACACACACATCCCACAGCCTGGTGCTGACTATACTGTCTGTGGGTGACCGAGGGTACTATATTATACTGAAAATGTAATCTTTCTTAAAGGAAACCTGAAGAAAAATAAATAGTAAGAAATAAACCCTCAGTAGAGAGAAGCCTTTGGATAATCCCGAGGCTTCCCAGATTATCCTGGAGAGCATTTTTCCAGCGCTGGTTCCCTCTGAACATACATGACAAGAGCTTGTTGGATATCTTGTTGTGGCCACACTCCTATCTGAGTATGAGCGTGGCTGTACTGCTCCTATGTGAGTATGATCTGATCCTTTGCAGTAGCACAGAGCCCCTTGTGCTTCCACAACACATGTGGGCTATACTCAGGCAGGTTCAATATGCCCATGCTCATACACAGAGGGGAGCATGGCTGTAAACAAGAAGAGGGTCCAGGGCAGTAGCAGGTGGGTTTTGGATGACATTGGGTTAGTATTTTTTTTTTTTTTTTTTTTTACTTTTTTATGTCAAGGTGTTATTGTAAAGTTAACCCCCCAAAAATGGTATTATCCAGTAGTGATGGTCCTGTGTCTAGGAGAACTCATGGAGATCATGTGATCAGTTTGATCAGGTGATAGATGCGTAAGTCTCTGATTTGCTAGTCATGATCATGTGCTAAAGCAAGATGTAATCACAGCAAATCAGAGCTTTGAAAATCTATCAGCTGATCAAACACATCACATGCCTCTCCATGAGTTCTCCTAGACATGACCATCACTATTATCCAGATTCGGAACCTTCCCATTCCTCTCACGGTCAGTGCGTTCCAGCGCTGGATCTGCCGGTAGCAGTCTCCGACCGATGGGTCGGCAACTGCTCTCTGCCACTTCCCAAAGCTTCGGAAGTCTTTGGGAGCACTTAGGTTCCTGAAAGGAATCATCAGGCAAAAAAAAAAATTAATTTTACTTACCTGGGGCTTCTACCAGCCCCATGCAGCCATCCTGTGCCCTCGTAGTCACTCACTGCTGCTCCAGTCCCCGCTGCCAGCTAGTTTCACTTTTTGCCAACCTCGGGGTCGGCAGGCCGCATTGCGTACATTTTTACGCATTCCCACATGACAAAAACAGCAATAACAAAACTTAGACCAAGTCCTGCTATCATCATATTACCACTATCTTATTATCTAGTAACAGCCAAACATATTATTACAAAATATTGTACATAAAAACAAATCCTAAAATGACCTTAAAGAGAATTGTAAATAAAAAAAGTGGGTACTTACCTGGGAGGGGATGGGGGGCTTTGGGTCCTAGTGAGACTTCCTCTGTTCTCCTGTGCAGCCTCAATCCAGTGCTGGTTCCCCCCAAAAATCTGCCTGCTGGTGGGTGGATGCACGCAGGTGCAGTAGTGCTTGCAGCGATATTAACCTTTAGAACGCAGTGGAGGTGCGGTACCATCTTCACCCTCGGATTCCAGTGGAAATAGCTGAGCCGATCAGGCCACTCTACTGAAGTAGGGCAGACCCTATCTGGCTCAGCTATTTCTGGAGGTGCCTCAGGGGGAAGATGGTACTGCACCCGTGCTGTATTCTGAAGGTAAATATTGTAATTTGCTGTGGATTGAGGAAACCAGCGCTGGATCGGTGCTGCTCAGGAGGACGGGGGAAGCCTCAATAAGATCCAGAGGCTTCCCCCTCCCAAGATGTACCCCTAGGAACAGTTTTTTTTTAAATTACAGATTCTCTTTACGTTTCAGCTCCCATTCTCTCCCCAGTCTGTATAATTAGCTTCACCAACCTCATGAGTGTGATCCAGAGGCCCTGAAGGACATGTTGAGTCACCCGCTGGGTGGATAAGATCCAGTTCATGATGATCAGCAGCAGAGCTATCTGTAGCTAAGGCACTACCTACATTGGGAGATAATAGAATAATGAACAGTTTCTAAACATGGCAGAAAACTGAGATGGGAGTTTAAATCATTCTGGAATTTCTGGATAGATAGTAAAACTTCCAACTAAACGTCCCATGACTTAGGTAGCAGGTAAAAAGGGCACCGGTTGAGGGTGGCGAAAAAGGGCACCGCCATAGACTCTAATGCAATTATCATTACAGCAAAAACAGCAGAAAAAAGGGTGCCCGATAAATATCATTAACAACATTAGAACATTACAGTTTTTGAAGTATGTTATTGTTTTACAAGCTTACAACGTTATAGTTTTTGTCATATTATTTCATTTGTATGTACAGATTTTACGTTATCAAAGATATTGTTTTTATGTGTAAAAAGGGTGTTTCTTCAGAGGGAGTGGGTAGGGTTAGGCACCACCAGGAGGAGTAGTTAGGGTTAGGCACCTGTGCGGCGGTTACTTTTTAGGCAACGCCAGGGGGGTTGGTTAGGGTTAGGCACCACACAGGTTAGGGTTTAGGCACTACTGGGGGGTGGTTAGGATTAGGCACCACCGGGGGAGGGTTCTGTGTGAGAGTAGGGTTGGGTTAAGCTGTATTGTTGAATTACGTAACAATTTTTTAAGTTAATATATTTTCATTATCAGCTCCCGTCTGCTTTTAAAACTGTATGTTTATCATTATTGAGATTTCGTTATGCAACCGGGCCCTTTTTTTTTCCTGGCGCCCTTTTGTCATGCACGCGTGATTTGGAATCCAAAGGCGGACCGATGTCAGGACTGAGCTCATCACACAAGTATAACTTATGAGAAGGTGCTATCTCATTTTGTACGCAGGATAAGCTGCTGGGTGGAAGGGTAAAGAGAGATACAGAGACGCTCCATACTGTTCTGTATTACTGATGCACCTTCCTTTGTATTGTGAAATCAATCTAAACTTTGAATTTGTATCTGATAACTAATTATACTTAACCTCCCTGGCGGTCTATTAAGATCGCCAGGGCGGCTGCGGGAGGGTTTTTTTTTAATAAAAAAAAAACTGTTTCATGCAGCCAACTGAAAGTTGGCTGCATGAAAGCCCACTAGCGGGCGCTCCGGGAGCGTCATTCTGATCGCCTCCGGCGACCAGAATAAACAAGGAAGGCCGCAATGAGCAGCCTTCGTTGTTTTGCTTACATCGTCGCCATAGCGACGAGCGGAGTGACGTCATGGACGTCAGCCGACGTCCTGACGTCAGCCGCCTCCGATCCAGCCCTTAGCGCTGGCTGGAAGTTTTGTTCCGGCTGCGCAGGGCTCGGGCGGCTGGGGGGACCCTCTTTCACCGCTGCTCGCGGCGGATCGCAGCACACGCGGCTGGCAAAGTGCCGGCTGCGTGTGCTGCTTTTTATTTGATGAAAATCGGCCCAGCAGGGCCTGAGCGGCGACCTCTGGCGGTGATGGACGGATATATTCATCCATACCGCTGAGGAGGTTAAGGCTATGTTCACTGTGGTGCAACCTAACACATGCTTTGTAGCACATTGCATTGCACCACCTATGTGACGTTCACAGTACTGCAGGTGCGTTGCAGTATAACTGCAGGTGACATGGTGACTTCCTAAGTACTGGGAAGTGTCTAGAATGGTCCAGCGGCTTCCCAGATCACCCTTGAGCCCACTGCTTCTGCCCTAAGACCCTCTTATTCTTTATGGAATTGCTCCTGTCCATGTGTGAGTGCGTTTATACTGCACAAGTGCAAGTACGGTCTGCGCAGGCCCAGTAGTGCAATGCCGCTAGTGCACAGAGCTTAGGAATCATTCCTGGATCAGGGAAGTCTCTAAGCTATCCGGAGCCTTCCCTCTACTGAGGTAAGTATCTATTTTTTTTTTATTAATTTTTTTTTCACAAAAAGTGGACCTGAACTCAGAACTTCATCTTAGCTCTAAAAGATAAGCAACAGCATAATACCCTTTTAAAGAAAAACATTTATTTGTTACAGCTGATACAAATCCTGCAATCATTCTGCAGTGTGTCTACTTCCTGCTTTCATGGAAGCAGACATTTTGTTAACATTCTGTGTTTACAAATGAGTGCTATGGCAGTCAGCTGACACAGCTAAGGGATCAAATTACAACGTGTGATAAGTCACAGATGAGGGGGAATTAGACGGGCAAACTCTGTAATTACATACAGGGTGCATTTTTCTATGTTTTCCTTCTGTCCAGTGCAAGAGTTCAGGTCCACTTTAAAATCAAATGTTCTGTCTTGTTTAATTTTTTGTTTGTTTGTTTCATAATAAGGAATTTAAAAAGAAGCATATGAGAAACTTAAAAAAAAAAAGCTTAAAAATCACATTATAAGTTGTTTTGTGATTTACAAAATAACAATCATGTCCCTTTATTGCACCTTCCATCATCTTTAGCCTTGTGGCTGTAGGCCTCTCTTCTCCCCCCTGGCTAGTCTGGGTTGCCCATATGGTGAATATACATACGTTTTGGTGTTTACTGTATATATTTAAATACCAATCCGAATATAAACCAAGCTATTTAGTTTTCAATTTAGAATCCAGAAAAATAGTTTGACTCAAGGATAAACCTATGGTAGACACCAAGGCTGTTACTTTTAACGTCCCATATTGCCTTTCTGGTGATTTCCCTCCTCCATACAGCATACCTGGTATTAATGTTTTCACTCTCTCATACAGTGTCCCGGTTTCTAGTGGTCCCTCCTCACTCAACCATACATTACCTGGTGTCATGTGGTACTCTTGTAGAGTAATGGCAGCAGAGGCGGGAGAAAAGCATCTTACTTGAACCAGGACTGGACACAGCACTGGGGCTCATGTCTTCTGTTAGGTTGGATTCACCCTCTAGTGTTTCCACCCACCGCCTCCATTGGAAGTACTCTGTAAGGACATGCAGGTAAGGAAGGTGGCCGCAAGACACCAGGATACATGATATGGGAGACAAAGGGTGGTCACAAGACACCAGGTAACACACTAAAGGAAAAGGAGGATGGCCACAAGACCCCAGGGAACACACTATAGGAAAAGGGGGGTGGTCACAAGACAAGACACCAGGGAACTCACTATCACTAAAGGAGAGGAAGCAGTGGCGTAGCAATAGAGGTTGCAGAGGTAGCCACCGCATCGGGACCCTTGGGCCAGAGGGGCCGGGCCCCTTAAGGGCCCCTTCCCTCAACTACAGTATTAGCTCTTTACTGGTCCTGTGCTTGTAATAATCACTTCTATAGATGCTTCTCAATGATAATAATAATCATTAACACACTGTTCCCCATCCCCTTCTTGCACATCTGACACTGTGGTTGTCTTTGGCAGGTTTTGGTGCCCCGTATCAATTGTTATGTATAAAGTGCTGGGGGGGGGGCAGGTATAACTCGCACCGGGGCCCCTAGCTCCTAAGCTACGCCACTGAGAGGAAGGGTGGCCACAAGACACCACAAAACACTATAGGAGAGGGAGGGCGGCCACCACAAACCAGGGAACACACTATAGGAGAAGGGCAGGCAATAGACACCAGGGAATGCACTATGGGATAAAGAGGGAGACCACTAGACATATGACCCAATTATAAACCGCGATTTGCTCTGAGGCATTTTAGGAACAAAATAGTTTGCGTTTTATTATTTTGGTTTATACTCAGGTGTATACAGTATATAACACATGGCTATTGTCACGCTTACCCTGAGTATTTCTTGTATACAAAAACCATAGCAGTAATAATCAGTGCTGAGACACCGCAATAATCACTATCTGCATCTTGTCCTTAGACTCTGCATTGGGATCTGAGAGGGGAACATAAAGGAAACATCACATGAGATGTGCTGAGATACTACTGTATGTAATGCCAGGGTCAGGTGGTCACATAGAAGCACATGGTTTCTGCATTGTGTGACATCATATAGTGGCTGCAGGGAATATGTAATATTGAGTGGACAATGCCAGGATCAGCTGGTGACATAGAAGCACATGGTCCCTTCATTGTGTGACATCCAGGCATGGGCTCAAATTTGGATCCGGGTGAGTCCGGATAGTGCTATCCGGTTCTCACCCAGTAATGCTGTGCGGGCTGGGCGGGGGGGGGGGGGGGGGGGGGGGGGGGGGGGGGGGGGGGGGGGGGGGGGGTGGGGGTGTCAAGCTTACCTGTGTGGCATCTTCTTCATCCGTCCCTCGGCACCTCCCACGATGCGCCTCCAAGTGCGTCACGTGATTACAAACACTTCCTCCTTCAACCCAGAAGGAGGAAGTGTTTGTAGTCACGTGAGCGCCATTGGAACGCATTGTGGGAGGCGCTGAGGGACGGATGAAGAAGATGCCACACAGGTAAGCTTGACACACACACCCCCCCCCCCTCCCCCCCCCCCCCCCCCCCCCGCCCAGCCCGCACAGCATTACTGGGTGAGAACCGGATAGCACTATCCGGACTCACCCGGATCCAAATTTGAGCCCATGCCTGGTGACATCATCTAGTGTCTGCAGGAAAATATGTCATACTGAGAGGGGCAATGCCGGGACCAGCTAGTGACATAGAAGCACATGGTTCCTGAAAGCAGAACAGATACAGAGCAGAGATTGAAGGTTTATTATCAGTAGGAATACCTATCACATAGTAGGATTGGGATCCCACTTTAAGGAGAAATTGAGACGGCTGCTTAGAGGAAGTTTGGATAGATGTACCATATACTGAATGATGAGTCAATGAGATGCAAATAATTCCAAGTCAATGAAGGATTATGCAAATTGTATGTAAAGTTATGCAGCATGAACATGGACCACTTGAAATCTGCCAAGGTGAATCAGTCAATTTTCAAGCTGCATAAGCTTGCATACTAAATTTACAGAATCCTGGATCAACTCAAAATTACTTGTATCTCATTGACCACACCTAATGACAAGGAGTTTCAATATTTATCACCTACAGGTCAATGAGCCCAAATTACATTATATATCAGAACTCCCAAATTAACAAAAGCCTGGAGCTACCTCCAAGCCATCCCATAGTGAGATGATCACTCAAGTTTGGAGAGAGTGCATTGACTTTCTTATAACAACTAGTAGAGAGAGCATTGTCCTTTCTTTTATGGGGTACCAAACCAACTCTAGAGTACATAAAGGAAGTTGGGATGTGGCTCTGTAGGTAACTGCAGATGCTGCATCTCTTTAGTCTATTATTCTCCATCTGGAGAAGTTGGAAACTTCCAAGCAGACTTTGTTGGCCGCCAATAGCCCGGAATAAGAGTAAGTAGATCCTACATTGAAGTTATTGGTATTTTCCAATGTCTGCCTATCTGTGTTATGCTTAAAAATTCCTAATAAAAATCATTGAAACAGAAAAGTTAGCAGATCTACGGAGTGAAGAAATATGACGTGTGAAACGTTACATAGATAATTTAACTTTAAATGGAAATGTACAGCCCAGAAAGTCTTAATGAACTTGTATGTGTAAGAATATCATAATTAGCGCAATATGATGGCAGCCTAGGCGGACACTAAGATAATTCATTTTCTCAATCTGAGTGTGTGTGTGTGTGTGTGTGTGTGTGTGTGTGTGTGTGCGCGCGCGCACGTGCGTGCGTGTTTCACTCGAAAATGGCTTGACCGATTTGAACGAAACTTGGTATACAGATCCCTTACTACCTGGGATGATATGTTCTGGGGGTCTCGCATCCCCCTTGCACACCTGGGCGAAGCTACAAAAAGCAAATCAGATCTCACCCATTCGTGTCAATGGAAAAAATGTAAAAGGCTGCCATTCTCACAGTAATCAAGCCAGAGTCCCCACACTTTTCACAGTTGGTCACTTGGTGACTGAAGTTACAAATCCAGGAAAAGTGGGCGGAGCATAAAACAGCAATCAAATTTCAGCCATTAATTTTAAATGGAAAATGAAAACTGCAACCATTCGTAGACTATTAATTGCAGGGTTCTTAAACTTGCCACACTTGGTCATTGGGTGACTGGGATTAATATTCAGGAAAGTGGGTGGAGCCTACAACAGCCAATCAAAATTCACCTATTGATTTTCCAGTGGAATATTTAAACTGCTGCCATTCTTACACTGTTTATGGCAGAGGCTTCAAACTTGCTACAGTCGGTCATTGGGTTACTGGGGTCCAAATTCACTAAAGGGGCGGGGCCATAAACAGTCAATCAGATTTCCTTGCTGGATAAACTGCTTTCAATCAAACATTTTTGATGCCAGGAGCCTGAAAGCTCACAGACTTAGTCATTAAGTGACTGTGTGTCAAGGTAAAAAAAAAAGTGGGCGGAGCCAAAAACTAATTTCACTGGTTAAATATAAACTGCAGCCATCCTTACACTGTTAATGGCAGGGTTCTCAAACTTTGCACAGTTGGTCACTGGGTGACTGGGATTAACATTCATTAAATGGGTGGAGCCTACAACAGCCAATCAAAATTCACCTGTTGATTATCAAGAGGAATATTTGCATTGCTACCATTCTTACACTGTTAATGGCAGAGGCCTCAAACCTCATACAGTCAGTCATTGACTGAGGTCCAAATTCACTAAAGGGGGCGGAGCCACAAACAGCCAATCAGATTTGTTAGATTGATTTCAGCCATTGGCAGGGTTCTCAAACTTGACACAGTTGGTCAGTCACTGAGTGACTGGGGTTTAAATTTAGAAAGGGAGCGGAGCCACAAACAGCCAATCAGATTTGTTTAATTTCAATGGGAATATACAAATTATTGATACCAAGGACCCCAAAGCTCATAAGCTTGGTAATTAAGTGTATTTCAAGGCTAGAAAAAGTGGGCGGCGCCAACAACTACATTTTTTACATGGGTAAATATAAACTGTAACCATTCTTACACTGTTAATGGCAGGGTTCCCAAACTTGACACAGTTGGCTACTGGGTGACTGGGATTAATATTTAGAAAGTGGGTGGAGCCTACAACAGCCAATCAAAATCAACCTATTGATTTTTCAAGGGTAATATTTACATTGCTATCATTCTTACACTGTTAATGGCAGAGGCCTCAAACCTAAAACAGTCAGTCACTGGGAGACTGGGGTTTAAATTCTGAAAAGGGGGCGGGATACAAACAGCCAATCAGGTTTGTTTAATTTCGATGGAAAAATGCAACTTATTGATGCCAAGGACCCCAAAGCTCATAAACTTGGTCATTGAGTGACTGTATGTCAAGATTAGAAACAGTGGGCAGAGCCAAAAACAACTAGCTTTTTACATGGGAAAATATAAACTGCAGCCATTCTTACACTGTTAATGGCAGGGTTCTCAAATTTGACACAGTTGGTCACTGGGTGACTGGGATTAATATTCAGAAAAGTAGGTGGAGCCTACAACAGCCAATCAAAATTCACCTATTGGTTTTCAAGGGGAATATTGAAATTGCTGCCATTTTTACACTCTTAATGGCAGAGGCCTCAAACCTGCTAATTTCGGTCATTAAGTGACTGGGGTTCAAATTCACTAAAGGGGTGGAGCCACAAACAGCCAATCAGATTTCCTTGCTGGATAAACTGTTTCCATTCACACAATTTTGATGCCAGGAACCCAAAAGCTCACAAACTTGGTCATTGAGTGACTGTGTGTCAAGGTTACAAAAACTGGGTCGAGTCAAAAATAGATTTCCCGGGGGAAATGTAAACTGCAGCCCTTCTTCACTGTTAATGGCAGGGTTTTTAAACTTTGCACAGTTGGTTATTGGGTGACTGAGATTAATATTCAGAAAAGTGGGTGGAGCCTAAAAAAGCCAATCAATATTCATCTGTTGATTTTCAAGGAGAATATTAAAATTGCTGCCTTTCTTGCACTGTTAATGGCACAAGCCTCAAACCTTGTACAGTTGGTCATTGGGTCACTGGGGTTCAAATTCAGAAAAGGGGTGGAGCCACAAACAGCCAATCAGATTTGTTTCATTACACAGGGAAAATACAAATTATTGATGCCAAGGATCCCAAAGCTCACAAACTTAGTCATTGAGTGACTGTGTGTCAAGGTTACAAAAAGTGGGCAGAGCCAAAAACAAATTCCACTGGAAAAAATCTAAACTGCAGCACTTCTTACACTGTTAAATTGCAGGGTTCTCAAACTTTGCCCAGATGGTCACTTGGTAAGTGAGATTAATATTCAGGTAAGTGGGTGGAGCCTATAATGGCCGATCAAAATTCACAGTTTGATTTTCAAGGGGAATATTAAAATTGCTGCCATTTTTACACTGTTAATAGCAGATGCCTCAAACCTGCTACAGTTGGTCATTGGGTGACTGGGGTTCACATGCTGGAGAGGGGCGGAGTCACAAACCGCCAATCTGATTTGTTTAATTTCTATGGGAATATGCAAATTATTGATGCTAAAGCTCACAAACTTGGTCATTGAGTGTTTGTTTGTTTAGGGATAGAAAAAGTGGGTGGAGCCAATACCAGCCAAATACATACCCGGGCAACGCCGGCTCATCAGCTAGTTTCCAATAAATAAGTTTCCTGTAATTCAACATTTAATGAAATTATCCAGATTCAGGAATTTGTCACAAAATATCCCCGTGGCCCACCCCATTAATCCCATTGTTGGATTACTCTGGGATTAATGGGGCAGCACGGTGGCGTAGTGGGTAGCGCTCTTGCCTTGCAGCACTGGGTCCCCAGTTCAAATTCCAGCCAAGTCAACATCTGCAAGGAGTTTGTATGTTCTCCCCATGTCTGACTGGGTTTCCTCCGGGTACTCCGGTTTTCTCTCACATCCCAAAAATATACAGATAATTTAATTGGCTTACCCTTAAAAATTGGCCCTAGACTAAGATACGTACAGTACACCATACATACATAGACATATGACTATGGTAGGAACTAGATTGTGAGCCCCTCTTAGGGACAGTTAGTGACAAGACAATATACACTGTACAGCGCTGCATAAGGTGTTGGCGCTATATAAATACTAAATAATAATAATAATAACTCTCTGTTTCCCCGGGTTGTAATGCACATGGTTACATATGCTGGAGAATGGGCACACCATTGAGGTAGCAGGATCTCGTTCTAGATGGGAAATTGGTTTCTCTCCTGGTTACAATCTAACAGAGACAACCTCTTTCTAGACAAATGGGGCCATATGCCATTCACTTTATTTCCAAAGTTCTCTCCTAGAAGAAAATTTGTCATTTTCTATTTGAACTAAATTTTCAGCTTGAAAAAAGTAGTAAAAGTTAGTTGAAAAAGTACATTCAACATTATTCAGACTATTTCCATGCTTGCTGGTGGCTTAAAAGCCATTTTATGATGAAAGAGTTAAATTTTCACCTAGGGAAAAAATTTAGGAAAAAAACGAATGGCATATTGCCCAAGGGCCAGTTGATCCAGGGATTTATTTGACTACCATCTGAAGTCGGGAAATAATGTTTCCCTTTTAGGGCTAATTGCCCCAGACCTTGTAAGGTTTTTAACCTTTCCCTGGATCAACTGGGATAAGTGCAGGTTCAGGATGGTGTTTTATATTTTTTATTTATTTATTTATTTTTTAATGAATCATCAGCTTAGCTGTGAGGTCTTGATGCACGTATGCATTTTTTGCTTATATATCAAGTCAAAATTTCACAAAATGTTTTGTTTGCATTGCAAAGCGCTCTCAAATCAAGTGACTCTCAATCCAAGGTTTTACCGTATACACGTTTTTCTTAGGTACACTGAGGCCCCGTTCACACTTAAAACAGCAGAATTGTGGGAGTGATTTTCCTGCGATTAGCGCGGAAAAATCACTGGACACTGCGGCGGTTTTGGAGCGATCGTGATTAGGCCCTGTTCACACTTGCGGTTTAGTAAAAACCGCACCGGATGTCCGGACCGCACCGTATCCGGACCTGATCCGTACGGTTCCTATCCGGATCCGGTCCGGATCCGGTCCGTTTGCATCCGGTTTCCGTGCGGTGTGAACACGGTTGCGGTCCGGATCCGGTTTCTTAAGGAGATAACATCCTGTAAATACCTGGGGTCTGGGAGGTCAGCAGAGGGGTCTGGGGTCATTGTTGGAGACAGGTGGACGTGTGGAGACCATCCGTGGATACAGAGACTGCATTTGGGACCATGGATCCAGGCATTTTTTACTCGTAAACCTGGGAATTCTCTCCTTCCTGTTGTTCGCCTCCTTGTCAGACATATCAGACATGTTGCTGCCAAAAAGAGCTCCAGCATGAAATCGCTGCTGCCCCACTCTTTAAACGCCCATGTGGTCCCCAAAATGCATAGGAAGTGGGGTAGAACGTCCGGTTTTTGTAGCCAGTGTGTTGTGCGCTCTCCGGCTCTCATTGCTTTGTATTGGCCGGATGGTGCAGTCCGGCTCCGCTCCGGATACGGCTGCCGGAGGAGCCGGACCAAAAAATAGCGCATGTTGGAACGGACGCCGGAGTCCGGATCCGGTCCGGCTCCGGTCCGGCAGAACGGACGCATGTGAACGGACGCATAGGCTTTCATTGCTATGCCGTGCGTCCGTTCCGTCCGTTCTGCAAGCGGTCCGGCTCCGGCACGGCGATTCCGGACGGCCACCGCTAATGTGAACCGGGCCTTAGCGTGCTATGCACGCTAATCACGATCGCAAATCGCGGAACGCTCGTCGCCGGCAAACCGCTGCATGCAGCACAGTTGCGGTTATCGCTAACCGCAACCGCGGCAGTGAGAACACTGCCACTCGCTACATTGTGTAGCGGTTCTTGCAGAACCGCTAACGGTTTGCCGTGAGCGGGAATCGTGTGATTCCCGCTCAGGTGTGAATGGGCCCTGAAGGATACTAGAGGACAAGCAGATGGTGGAAAGTCCCTGGCTGGGGATAACAGTGGTTGTGACACTTGCAAGACCAGAAGACCAGCTTATTGATTGAATACCACTACATACCGATACTTGGATTTCAAATCTCCCGAGATTTCTTAGGAGAATAATAGAGACCTTTGTATTCTAATGAACAGAGATCTGTGCCAGTTATAAACCATAGTTATTGCTTTATGTAAAAAAAATGAAGGCAGATCAGCACTTATAAGCTGCTTTACCCAAGTTTTGAGACATACCACTGATCCCAGAATGATGCTTTTAACACTATTTTCCCTGTTTTGGTACATTTTAAACAAAAAAAGCTTTATTTCCCCAGCCTCTTTTACCCCTTTTTCCTTCATGCAGACTGGAATTGTCTAAATGCCTGAGCATTAGACTCCAACACCTGAACAATCCCAGTCTGCATGGTGTGGTGCATAATGTGGGAAGGTCTCTGCAATGGGGGAGGGAGGGGGGGCAGGAATCTCTCCCACACGTACAAACCCCTCTTGCTCATCCCTACTTCAAGAGGGGAAGAGAAGTTGGGGTTTACCACCACACACATGTGAGGTATGCCCTGGGCTGGACTTTTGGTGGTACCTGAGAGGTGCCATTAATATTAAGGAGCCTCCCCTGATGTCTGCAAGATGGCAGTAACTTACTTATTAGAAGAAGCAGATAGGTGGCTGTTGGGCATAATAAGGTCGCAGTATGTAGTAGATGAAGAGGATGTTCTGTTTGGGAAGAGTGTGGGGAGTTTGCAGTGAAAATTATGATGTGCTACACTTATTTTGGAAGATGTAAGATCAGGCAGTTTTAGCTAAGCCATGTTTTGTCCAATAAATGGTATCATCCTAAAGCAAAGCTTCGTATCTCCCTCATTACGCATACATACTTTTAATTTTACGCCTATAGCAGGAAAAGTATTCTGAAAAAAATAGGTATGTAATTAGGCAGGACTTTCTGCTTGGCGTAAGTCAGGGGGGACACCTCATGTGTCCTTTGAAAGCTCCCCAACGATAGGGACTGCTTTGAATTCAGGGGACTTTAGAACGGAAAGGAATCTCACTTGGTTAGTTAGGCTGCAGTCAGAAGGAAATTATAGGCGTGGCCATTGTAGGCACTGCAGTGTGAAAATATGCAGCCTTGGCGGTATGTGAGAATAAGCCAAATAGATCTTAAAGAGAAACTCCAACCAAGAATTGAACTTTTTCCCAATCAGTAGCTGATACCCCATTTTACATGAGAAAGACAATGATTTTCACAAACAGACCATCAGGGGGCGCTGTGTGACTGATTTTGTGCTGAAATCCCTCCCACAAGAACCTCTGAAGACCGCGGTACTCCTGGCAAACAGCCACAATGTAACAATGTTCAGAGACAGGAAACAGCTGTTATTAGCTGTCTAACAGACAGAACAGCTAGAAACAGCTAAATAACCTGCCCACAGTAACAATGTCTCCATGTAATAAATGTCAGAATGTGAATCTGGGAGAGGAAAGATTTTACAATGAGCAAACACTGACTAAATCATTTATACATAATTATTGTAAAAATGAAGCACTTTTTTTATTACATTATTTTCACTGGAGTTCCTCTTTAAGGTTAGGCATTTCCTGATGTGAAGTATGTGGTCTGGTGCATCTGTAATCATTTTTATATAGAGAAAAAGAGCCCCCTCTTTTATAATCTAATAATAATAGGCATTCAAACAGGTACAACTCAAAACACCAAGAATAATGAGAAAGTCTTTATTGATACCAGCTAATAAATTTAAAACCAATTAAAAACAAACAGCCAGACCTGGCTGTTTGACCACTGTGGCAGCACATTCCCTGACCTGTTCATTTAGTAGGATAGAGAGATGGAAGGTTTATGGACTACAGAGACTATTGCCTAATATCAGGGGAGGAAATTTTATTACCAAACTGCTTCAGTGGGAGCTACGCTGGATACACAAGTTAGGTACGCGGGTCCCAGCGGGCCTTAATGAGGACTATAATTTAGGCTGTTATCTGCCACAATAAAATACCTGTCTGTCACGTTTGGGTTATTCCCTTCTTGTCCCTTTTTGGCTTGTCTTAAACTGTTTTCTATGACCTTAAGGTGAGGAGGTCAGACTACACTTGTTTGGCTCTATGATGTACACTTGGGGCTTCAATTGCATGCTTCTTTGAAGAGGGCCTGTTAGTAATGAACACATCTGTATATTGATCTCCATTTGGTGAGTAGATGGTGATCTTAGTCTACAATTCTACGGTCCGAGGTAAGAGGACTGGTCTTCTTTTATTCCTTCCTGAGACTGTTTATACCTATTATTAGGCCCTGAGTACCTCTTGGGAGACATTTGCTTGTTTGCTCGTTTGTGTTGACTAAATATGTGGACATTTATGCATATTGTTTGTCTCCTTTTTAGGACTAATTAGATGAGATTGTGATCTCAGGATGTGGGATTTGGAATACCCTTGATTGTCTGGGATGAGAAGACCTTCCTGTTTGGACTTCTTGTGATTTGGCCTCGGGCATTGATATGAAAAAAGAAAGAAAGAAAAACTCCTATGGTCTTTGATTAGTTTTTGGCTGTTCCTTTGATTGAGGGCATATTCTGGAATATTGTCTTTATATGTGTTTTTTATTGTATTAATAAATATAAAGATGTTTTGATAATGATGCTTATAGGAAGCTTTCCAAAATATGATTATAGTCATCTATTCATATATACTCCAAGTAATTGGGTATTTACTTTTGATATCCAGGAATTGTGTTGAAGGTCTTTTTTTCTATGAACAACTATTATGTTTGCAATATCTTTTTTCTCCACTGGGTGGCGGCAAATTCCTCTATCTGTAGCATCTTTTATTTTCATACTTGATTTTCGATGCAATCTGCTTTGAGCCCACTAGATGGCAGCGATAGGATTTTCTATGCGTACCACCTTGCCCTTATGCGTCCCAATGTACGCTTGGCTGACCTTACGCGCTGACGTTTGTGACGGCGCGTGGGGTCAAGCTGATGACGCGGCCGCGTCCAGGGGGGTTATTTAAATTGCGCCAGCTTCCTTATCAGATTGTCCCTTGGCAGCTTCGGCGGAACTAGTGGGACAGCGCGGGCAGCGCTGTACAGCCTTTCCTGGTCCTTCAACCTCATTTACTTGGTGAGTCTTTTGGTTTTCTACGTTCCTTCTCCCTGTTCATTCTTGCACTTTAGGTCTATTTATATTGGCCATTGCGGCCATCCCTTTGCACTAACATTCACTTTATTTCAGCTCTTGTTTCTATTTGCCAGAATGTATTGTTACAGTTTGCACGGTTTATATATATGATGTTGTGTTGTTTGTAGTGTTTATATTTACTAAATTGATTGGTGGTCTATGCACAGTTGTCACTTTAATTCTATTAGGGAGCTGCCTAATCCATACCCAGTTCTCTTTAAGCACTAGCACCTTATTCCTTAGCAGGAGGGATGTGATAGTAGTAGTCATTCTATTTATTTGTGTGTTCCTTCTGGGATAGCTATCTGTGAAACAGAAGTCCTTATTACCAATATTTTATAAATCAATTGGACTCTGTTACAATTATCACGGGAGCAACCAGAAGAAACCACATTACTGATACTTCTCATCAGACTCATTTGTTTATTGATAATTTAGGACTTATGCACCAGGTCTGGCTGTTTGTTTTTAATTGGTTTTAAATTTATTAGCTGGTATCAATAAAGACTTTCTCATTATTCTTGGTGTTTTGAGTTGTACCTGTTTGAATGCTTATTATTATTAGATTATAAAAGAGGGGGCTCTTTTTCTCTTTTTTGTTTCAAATGTCAGTTTTTGAGGTCGATGACCTCTCCCCCCCCCTATCACTGATACCTACATAGGTTATTGAGATTGTACAATGATAATTTTGCTGGCTCGTCCTTTTTGAGTTTAAATTATCATTTTTATATAGGAGAGACTACCCGACCAATCAGAGTTAGAGTGCCAGAGCATATGAGTTTGGTTAAATCGGGGTAAGGTTGCCCTAAACTCATAGACCACTTTCGTACTGAACACAGAAGTGCTGTTGCCAAGAAGAGGTGGGGACAGGAAATGTGTATTATTACAAAGGGAAGCAGATTGGATCCTAAGAACTGAGGCCATGGGCCCTATAGGGATGAACAATTATGTGGATCTAGCCTGCTTCCTGCAACCCTGAATCCTCATGTGCTTCCTTCCCATTTATTGTATAAACACACATGGTCTGAAGGATTGAACTATGAATGCATGTGCATTATTGACCAAACAGCTTTATACACGACTGTTTTAGTCTGACACCTTGTTTGTGCATTATGAGACAAGCGTTAGTGGGGAGGAACAGTTTTTGCGGATACAGGAGGCTGTGGGGTGTAGTAAGGTTGGGACGACACTTTACATTGTATTTGGAATAATGTTGTTACACAGTCCAAGAAAAAGGGAAACAATTGTATTCACAGATGTGTGCATGTATGCATTAGTGTTGCAAGAACTCTCCTTTTCCTCCTCTTTTCTTTGATCTTGCATTGTTGTAATCTCACTCAGAGTGAGATGTCACACAGTGTGCAGGTACTGAAGCCCCTGTATACATTTTATGCCCCAATTTCCCATGGAAAAGTATGTAAGAATGAGAGTAATTGCATGCAAAAAGCATGGATAGATTCCAGCAAACGACAGGTGCGTGCAGTTTTTAATCTCTCCCCTTTTTGAGGTTATTTGCATTGCAACAATTCACTTACAGCTGCCATGGGCTTAGCAATTACCCCTGCAAACCCCTGCCATCGCAGGAGGCCTGGAGGCTTTGGGGGCCCTCCTCCTCCCTCTCCCAAACTGAAATTACAGCCAATTAGCAAAAAAATCTCCTATTCGCTCACAAAAAACATTCTTGCCACCTCCTTTCGTCATGCAGAGTAGTGAGTAGTGAGAGCGTCTGTAATTGTTTCCTGTTACTAGATGCTGCTTAACAGCAGAACACACCCTGCTGCCATTCGCTGGCTCCCGATCACGTGACCTGCATGGGGTTCGGAGACCAAGGGGGCCCCAGGCTATCATTTTTGCAGGGGGCCTTATTGAGTCTAATTACGCCCCTGATCTCTGCACATCTAAGTTATTAGCTTTATTGAGGAAACGTCTATTTCTCCTTTTTCTAGTGCAAAATAAACCTTGAAAAAACAGCCAGTGATCATCTGCTACCTCCACAGACATGAGATTCCTTCCTCAACTCATAGGATAGCCTTCTCATGTGCCACAAATGTACCTTGCTGGCATTCCAGTGATGAGTCCAGCTCCACCGAAAGCCAGCTCACTCAGTCGGCTTTGTAGTAGTCCCACAAGATTGGCCATTGCTCCTATAAAGTTCTGCCCCATCAAGTGCTTCCTCATTTGTGATAATGTTAGTGGCTGAGTGCTAGCTGCTAGGGTGAAATTCAGATTGACCTCTCATTACAGCCTAGGTTGACCTGCTGTCATCATTTGGACTGTACTGAACACTGCTTGTTGTGACTACTTCTTTTAATGACCCCTGGTTTATATGCCAGGTGGCCTGATTTACTGTGTTTTGACTGTTGGTTTGTTGCTGACCTCAAATTGTCTGACCCTTGGACTGTCATGTGACTTACTATATTGACCTTTGACCTTGTTCCTACACTCTATTACTGTTTAGTTCTCAGATTTTTCATTGGTTTCCCTGGTCTCAGTTCCTATACCTTGCACAAATAAGTCCTGGGGCAACATTGATTAGACATTTGTAGTTTCCCATCCAAGCAGGGACTTGACCTTGGGGGAAGATTATGGTTGAGATTGGGGTATAAAATCTGATAGGAAATTGGTGATCCCCTGTAAACTTTTACATTGTGCAGGTAGATGCCACATTGAAAGTGAGACTACTTTCCCTGGCTTCATTATTACTATGTCAGGTGGAGTTCTTCAGAAAGAGTGCAATACCCCCAGCCTTTATCCATTTAACATTTAAACATCAGCATTAAACTTACTACCAGCTAGATGGTGAAGTTACCTTAGAGAGATAAACACTTGCTGTCATATGGGTCATGATAGAAGAGAATCTGTATGAAATGAGCACCATGTACTGTCCTTCCAGGAGAATTAATGTATCTCCGGGTATTTCGGTGACTAATCCAATAATTTTTAGCAGCCCTCCATACACTCACCCCATGTGACAGTGAGGGTCTCCTCCAGGCTGCTGTGCTCCACATGGCAGGAGTAAGTGTCGCCCTCCCTTGTTGGCACTTCCACGCTGACTCTGGTCTGATAGGTCCCATCAGGATGGGGGAGGATGGGACTGGCTTCATCTGAAGGAATATGGTCCTCTCTATTCCTCACCCACTTCACATCCACAGCTCGGGGGTGAAACCCGTACGCCAGACACTGAAGTCTTGTCACCCCGTCTGGGTGCTGACGGCCCCACACCTTCACTTCCGGACGCACTGTGAAAAGAAAACAATATATAATAATGTCAGCAGGATGAAGAAATAAAGCACATATTGAAGACTATTTTGCCTATTTTCCCTACAATACTGTTTATCACAGTCAAGACAACTCCAAAGCATGCAAAACCTCCTCACATCTCTGTGTGACTATTTCAGAAGAGCAGGAAGCATTCACGTCTGATTCTTTTTAAAATTATATATTATTTTAGTAATTGAGAAAAATTGCTTCCACAACAGCAGTTGCAACGTGTACCATAAAAAAACATGCTCATTCAAAAAAACTGCAGTTATGAGAGCTCCCTAACATTAATTAAGCCAGAAGAGCCCCTATTTATAATTTTCAGTATGGTCTTTCCTCTGCCTGCAGTCCTTCAGGTGGTATCCTCTGTCTTGGCCCTTGCAATCCCTGTAGGGATTTCATGTCTTGGAGCTTGAAGTCCCTGTGGTGGTCTTATCATGAGGCCACCACATGAACTGCATGAACTGCCAGTACAGGAGACAACCATAGGGACTGCAAGGGTTCAGCACAAGAGACCACCACAGGGACAAAAAGTGCCGGAGCAAGAGACCAGCACAGAGGCCACAAGTGCCAGGACAGGAGACCACCACAAGGATTGCAAGGACCTGGCCAGAACACTGCATTCCTTCTTGTGGTCTACTGGCTCTTGCAGTACCAAATGTATTAGTCTACTACCCTGTCCCTTCATAACCTGTTGTGACCTTCTGGACTTTGGGGTCCCAGATGTGGTTGTTTCCTGTGTCCTGGCACTTGCAGCTCATGTGGTTGTCTCCAGGGGCGTTGCTAGGATCCTAAGAGATTTGGGGCACTCCAGCTGGAAAATGGGTGTGACCACGCACTAGAATGTGTGTGGCCATGGGTGGAGCCAAATTTACATGCACTTAAAGAGAGTCTGAAGCGAGAATAAATCTCGCTTCAGACCTCATAAATAGCAGGGGCACGTGTGCCCCTGCTAAAACGCCGCTATAGCGCGGCTTAACGGGGGTCCCTTCACCCCTAAATCCCCCTCCGTGCAGTGGGGGAGCGCTTCCTGGTTGGGGCAGGGCTAACCGCCGCAGCCCTGCCCCACGCGCGTCTGTCAGCGCGTATCTCCGCCTCTCCCCCGCCCCTCTCAGTCTTCCTTCACTGAGAGGGGCGGGGGAGAGGCGGCGATGCGCCGCTGACAGACGCGACTGGAGGCAGGGCTGCAGCCGTTAGCCCTGCCTCCAGGAAGCAATAAATCTGCGACCTTTCTACGACACTCTTTTGCGGGGGGTGGGTTGGGGGTGAAGGGACCCCCGTTTAGCCGCGGGATAGCGGCGTTTTAGCAGGGGCACACGTGCCCCTGCTATTTATGAGCTCTGAAGCGAGATTTATTCTCGCTTCAGAGTCTCTTTAACAGCAGTCTAAGTAGACCTGCACAACAAAATGTTGGAGAAGCCCCCCCCCCCCCCAAAAAAAATATCCCCCTCTCCATTAATACAAAAAAAAATGCGGCATATATTGCATAAATAGCCAGTGTTACTAAGCAGAGTTACCTGGCTTCTGTGCTGGCTGGTCTGGCTTTCTGCTGGGTGGGCTGGCCTGCCGCTAGGTTATTTGGCATTCCCCGACCTTTTAGTGGACCCCCTTCCATGCTCCCATAGACCACCCATTGAGGCACCACAACTTCCCAGCATGCGCCCACAGAACAACCACAGCTCCCTGCATGCCCCCCATAAAGGATCACTGTGCCCAGCATGGCACCACAGTACCCAGTATGCCCACATAGAGGCACCACAGCACCCAGCATGTCCGCCATTAAGGCACCACAGCTGATTCTGCCTGGGAGACATCTGGGGCACCCCAGAATAGATCTGGGGCACGTGCCACTGATCTTTGGGGCTAGCAACGCAAATAGCAAAATACAATACAGGAATAAAAAATGCTTAATATTCCACAACATGGCTAATGAACAGCAGATATCTTGGTGACAATCAGTGATCAAAGATACATTCTGAGGTTACCTCCCCTTCAGAGGCAACAAGCACTGTTAACTATAGTCACCATCTTGATCCTTAAGTTGAATTGGAGTGATTTTTAAAAAGCGCTCAGAAAGCGCTCAGCAATCACAAGCGCTCAGCAAGCACTCAGAAAAGCACTTATAGTGTGGATCCAGCCTAACTGTAAAAAACCTTTTCTAAATAGATGGTACAACTTTTTTCCTCCATACACAGATCATGTCCCCTTGTCCGTTGTAGAAGCCTATGGACAAAAAATCTTACCTACCAAGCTTATGTATTGCCCTATGATGTATTTATATATGTTAATCAGGTTTCCCTATTAGTCATCATTTTTTTTTTTAAGCTAAATAAACACAGGTTTTCCAGCCTTTTGTGATAAGTGAGACCTTCCATTCCTCTGATTAATTTACTTGCCAATCTTTGTACCTCTTCTATTATGTTCATGTCTATTCAATAGTTACATAGTTATTTACATAGTTACTTATGTTAAAAAAAATACATATGTCCATTGAGTTCAACCAGAAAATAAAGTACAACACTGGCCTGCACCCTCACATATCCCTGGTGATCCAGAGGAAGGTGAAAACCCCCATTTAGCCCCAAAAGGGGGAAAAAACATTTCCGACTCCAGATGGCAATCAGATAAAATCCCTGTGGTGCCCAAAACTGTATTCCATAATCCAGATGTGACATCACAAGTGATTTATACAGAGGGAGTAGTTTACTAGCATCTCATGCTTTTATTTCTCATTTCATTTTTTTTTTTTTTTTTTTTTTTTTTTTTTACTTTTAGCTTCTGCTTGGCATTATAAATGGTTACTTAACTTGTATCAACCCATATTTCCAAGTTCTTCTCCAAATTGGATGTTCCCAGCTGTATGCCATTTTATTTTTTACAGCTTGAATGTAAAAATATAAGTTTTATATGCGAAGTAATTTGTATGCAGAGTTTATAAGAGTAAGTATGATATGCGTACAGAACAGAATTACAGGTATGTTGAGTATATGGAGTGAGTACATAACGTTGTGGGTATATATGGGGTCTATACAGGGCCGGATTTCTGGCAAGGCCACATAGGCCATGGCCTAGGGCACCAGAAATTTAGGGGCGGCTCAGTGAGGGGCAGTAAAGCTGTTTTATGCAGCCATCCCTATCTACAAGGAAAGCTTTAACCTTTGAACTCTCTGTCCTGTACTTGTGTCATCCCTGCAAGTCCTGTAAGCTCTATCCTGCAGGTACACATCAGCCTAACTCACATGGAGACACAATGGGTCCATCATTAATGAGATGGCAAACATAACATAAAAGTTGTTAAGGAAAACATAACTTATAATCTATACGCATATTACTGAAATAGCTATTGTCTGTGACATCCAATGATAGAAAGTAAGTAGATTTCTCATTGGGGCACACAGAGACAACAACCATACAGATGGTATACTGTATTTGGCCTTGGGCGGTAAAAAGTACAAATCCGGCCCTGGGTCTATATAGTGAGTAGTAATTACCTCTAATCTCCAGATCGTCTCTCCCATATTCAGTGAATACTTTCAGCCACTCCAGACAGAAAGTGTCCAGAAAACTCTTCATTCTCTCCCCCTCTCTGACCTCCGGGCTGTTCCATCTCTGTGTTGTAAGCTGAGCCTCATGAATTGCTGGGATAAAGATCCCTCTCTGTGTGTCCAGATACAGGAAATCTCTGCCGTCATATCCATCCCGCTGGTTTCCCGCAGTGCTGCCGTCATCTCTCAGCTCACAGCCGTATAGTGATTGGTAGGTATGGGTCCCTGCACAGAGTAGAGAACATGTTACATAGAATTACAGCTATACGCTGTAACCTTTTGGTGAATGGAGACATAAGGAAAGACAATTTCCATGCTGAATAGGACTGAAGATCACCATGAGCTTGCTGGGTACTCAGTAACTCTGGGTGTTTCTTGTCCTACCCCATAGAGCCACATTAATCCATGTCATGCACTGATGAGGATCAATCAATCCAAAACAGTCTGTATGCATGTTGGATTATTATGGCTCTGTAACATTAAAAAGCTGACACATCATTGCATTCCAGCAGATCTGGAGGTGTGGCTAGCTTCCAGGGACAACAATGCATAATTTGTATATTTCAGCAGTGATGCACTGGGAGACATCTCGGAGCTCCCTTCAACCTGAATTATTGCAAATACTTTCTCTTTTAAAGGGAACCAGAGGCCCCCAAAAAAAGATTTTATACACACCTGGGGCTTCCTCCAGCCCCATACGCACGGATCGCTCCCACGCCGCCGTCCTCTGCTGCCTGGATCCGCCGGTACTGGGTCCCGTCATGGCCGCCAGTCGGCCAGTCGGCCGGCTGACGCGGCCAATAGTCCGCATCACACGGAGCTCCCTCCATGTACGTACGCATGAGGCTGCCTACTGCGCAGCCGCATGCGTACGGGTATGGAGGGAGCCCCTGTGATGCGGACAATTGGCCGCGTCCGCCGGAAGTGACGGGACCCGGTACCGCCGATCCAGGAAGCGGAGGATGGCGGCGTGGGAGCGATCCAGGCTTATGGGGCTGGAAGAAGCCCCAGGTATGTATAAAAGCTTCTTTTTTTTATTACGTTCCTCTCTGGTTCCCTTTAAGAAAGCAAACTTGTTTTCCAAGATCTTCCTGGGTGGAGATAAAAGTATGTTGTGAAAAATGTTAAAATATGGGGACAAAACCTATACAGGTTTTACTTTTTCCACAGCATAAGGTTTTTTTTCGTTTTTTGTTTTTTGCTGATGGCTCCAAATACTTTTTCTTTATGTAAAGAGTCTTCCAGATCTCGAACTTGTGCTTCCTGGATTGGTTTAGAGCTGAATTTGTCAAGAAAAACTTTAATTACTTTGGGCGTGCTTTCAAGGTTGTCTTTAGATAAGTTACATGAAGTAGGTTGCAATTAAACTCCCTATACTGGTGGGAAATCTCATCGATATGTTAACTGACCCTTACGGGCCCATATGCAATTCACTTTTTCTCCTGAGTTTTCTCCTAAGTGGTATTTTAAAATTTGTCAATAAAAGGCCTTTTAAATTACTAGCAACAAAGAAAATACTTAAAGGACTTATGAGGTCAAAATGTTTAAAAAAGTTAAATACCTTTTAAATTCTTGATGTATGGAGGACACCATTCACACCCTCCCATTCATTCCGCCTTGCCCCCCGGTTGGGACCCAACCCCTCCAAACGGGTCGAGTTATAATTCCCCCCTCAATATGGCCACCACAGATTGCCACGGCTGCGCAGTCCACATCAACGCGAATGCAGCTGCGCAGCTCTAGGGCCTCCTCCCGCAGCATCATCAATCCATGACTGATTGATGACGCGGCGGGAGGAGGTCCTAGAGCTGCACAGCCACAATCGTGTCTGTGCGGACTGCGCAGCCATGGCAATCTGTGGCGGCCATATTGAGGGGGGGAATTATAACCCGACCCGTCCTTTGCGCCTGCGCAGTAGAGCAGATACAATCAGGCTCGGCTATTTCCGCCTTAGCCCAAATGAAGATTACCTTGCCGCTGTTGGGGGGGGTCACAGCGATGGATTGCCGGGACAGCGGAGGACGGGGAAGCCTTGTCAGGATCCATATGCTTCCCCCTCTCGTGGTAAGTATCCCCCAGGGGGGGTTTGTGTTCCAGGTTTTCTTTAAGTCTACACATCACCATTATAGTTTGGTGTAAGATATGTAGAAGATAGTGCCTTGATCATTGCCTGATAATTCAAGCAAAAATGGAGAAATGCTAAAACAGCACACACATACAGTATACAGACCAGATCAGATATAGTTATTCATAATAGTAACTAACATCTCATCCATTACTGAGACATGGCCTTAATTTTTTAAAGGCAATTCGGTAAAATCATTTTGTTCGGTAAAATACCGCATTCGGTATTTTGCAGTGTTTTTCCAAATTCACTAAAGATTTTTCACGTGGGGCAGAATTTTGGCAATTTTCTGCACAAACATGCTTCAATTCACTAAGCCCTGCTCAGTAAGTGTGACTTACCAGCTGTGAAGAAGGAAGCTGTGTGTATGAGTCAGGGTTTTCTGTGCAGTGCATCCCTGACATCCTTTTAGATGTGCTGCAGCCACCAGGGGGAGCTCTTCTGTATACCAGTATACAGATACTCATATCTAAAGGGATGCAGAAAAGCCTCATGAAATATCACCTTCCCCTGCTCTGGTACAGTGAAGACCCGCCTCCCGCCATGTCGCATCAAATCAGCGTGAGAAGAAGGGCTGTGTGGCTCTCCCTATTGGCAGCCTGGATCTCTCTACTGGTTGTCTGTCAATGTTACAGCATGGTGAGAGTGAGTTATCAGCTAGTAAGAGCTGGAGAAAAATATTGAACACTTTTGCCTGGTTCACCGAATGCATAAATCTTTGTGAATTGCAATTTCTTGCCATTTCTTGAATCATTTACCGCACAAGTCGGTAACTTACCTCACTAGTCGGTAATTCTAATTTTCTGTGTGGTAATGGTTTAGTGAATTGGAATGTGGGAAGGTGATCAGTAAAATTGGCTGTTTTCAGCATTACCGGATGCGGTAATGCTTATTGAATTGAGGCCCATATGGCATTGTAGTTTTCAATTCAAATACATATAAATTTGCCTTCTTGGGGAGGTCTTTCTTGCTGAAATAAAGCTAAAAAATTGGAAATACTTTGCAAAGTAATTAACATAGTAGCGGCTGACTAGTGACGTATCAGTTGCGATACTCCACAGCAGCACCGGGCATTTAAAAGAGCGTGCGTTGCTATGTAAGCAGCGCACATAACTAAGTAAGGTATGATACGCAACAAAACCGTGCATAGTGGGCGCAAGTTGTTTTTTAACTCACTGAAGCAGCGCAGTGTAGTGAATAGAGATGTAGCGAACGGTTCGCCGGCGAACGGTTCCAGGCGAACATTGGGGGTTCGTGTTCGCCTGCGCCAGACGAACCTTTGCGGAAGTTCGATTCGCCCCATAATGCACTATGAGGGTCAACTTTGACCCTCAGCATCACAGTCAGCAGGCACATTGTAGCCATTCAGGCTACAGTAAGCCCTGGAGCCCCCCCCCCCCCCCCCCCCTTATATAAGGCAGGGTCTGACGACCATTACACTCACTCGTGTGCCTGCTATTAGACAGACTAGGGCGAGCTGCTGCAGACTTGTTCTTCTAGGGACAGATTAGTTAGGTTCTTGGCTGCTTAGTTTGCTCCTGGCTGATTGTTATTGCTTTTATAGCAACCTAGCTCTTTTCAGAGCTCATCCTGTACTTTATTTTTTTTACTGTGTGTCAAACTGACACTTTTGTTGCATGCACAGCCTTGCTAATTGATAGTGTGTGTGTGCCACTGCCAGCAGCCCAGCACATTCAGTGACTGACTACCTGTGTGTGTGACAGGGAGCTGCACATTGTACTACCCAGTACTGCATATACCCAGTACCTGTTGTGTTTACTTAACCCACCTCATCACTGCATATACCTAGCTTTGTGTTGAGTGAACCCAGCTCACTGCATCCTACTACTACCTGTTGTGTTTACTTAACCCACCTCATCACTGCACATAACTACCTGTAGTGTTGAGTGAACCCAGCTCACTGCATATACCTACTACCTGTTGTGTTTACTTAACCCACCTCATCACTGCACATAACTACCTGTAGTGTTGAGTAAACCCAGCTCACTGCATATACCTACTACATGTTGTGTTGAGTGAACCCAGCTCACTGCATATACCTACTACCTGTTGTGTTGAGTGAACCAACCTCATCACTGCACATAACTACCTGTTGTGTTGAGTGAACCCAGCTCACTGCATATACCTACTACCTGTTGTGTTGAGTGAACCCAGCTCACTGCATATACCTACTACCTGTTGTGTTGAGAGAACCCACCTCATCACTGCACATAACTACCTGTTGTGTTGAGTGAACCCAGCTCACTGCATATACCTACTACCTGTTGTGTTGAGTGAACCCAGCTCACTGCATATACCTACTACCTGTTGTGTTGAGTGAACCCAGCTCACTGCATATACCTACTACCTGTTGTGTTTACTTAACCCACCTCATCACTGCACA
The DNA here is from genome assembly GCF_040937935.1 of Hyperolius riggenbachi. Classification (NCBI taxonomy): domain Eukaryota; kingdom Metazoa; phylum Chordata; class Amphibia; order Anura; family Hyperoliidae; genus Hyperolius; species Hyperolius riggenbachi. The sequence goes on along the minus strand of NC_090653.1, from coordinate 35,401,780 downwards.
TAATTACCTGTTGTGTTGAGTGAACCCAGCTCACTGCATATACCTACTACCTGTTGTGTTGACTGAACCCAGCTCACTGCATATACCTACTACCTGTTGTGTTTACTTAACACACCTCATCACTGCACATAACTACCTGTTGTGTTGAGTGAACCCAGCTCACTGCATATACCTACTACCTGTTGTGTTGAGTGAACCCAGCTCACTGCATATACCTACTACCTGTTGTGTTGAGAGAACCCACCTCATCACTGCACATAACTACCTGTTGTGTTGAGTGAACCCAGCTCACTGCATATACCTACTACCTGTTGTGTTGAGTGAACCCAGCTCACTGCATATACCTACTACCTGTTGTGTTGAGTGAACCCAGCTCACTGCATATACCTACTACCTGTTGTGTTTACTTAACCCACCTCATCACTGCACATAACTACCTGTTGTGTTGAGTAAACCCAGCTCACTGCATATACCTACTACCTGTTGTGTTGAGTGAACCCAGCTCACTGCATATACCTAGCATCCCCCCGAGATGGACAAAATGGACAAACCAGGTAGAGGAAGAGGTAGAGGCAGACCCAGAGGAAGGCCACCAGGCACCGGCAGGTCTGTGCGAGGTGGTGTTGCTGTGATTTCGTGCGGACCTAGCCCAAAATACAGTGCTCAAAAGAAGGCACGTGCCATCACTTCCCAAAACCGTGAGGAGGTGTCTGAGGAAAGTGCAGCTGGCCAGGAGGATTATGATGACGATTATACGGATACCACATATGTTCCCGGTAGAGGAGATGACCAGGGGGACAGTTCAGAGGAGGAGTCAGAGAGGACTAGGAGGAGACGACTCCATGATAGAAGCAGAGGGAGCTCGTCCTCAGAAACAGCTGGGGGCAGTGTCCGGCGCCATGTTTCGGCAGCTATGGCCAGACAGCCAACATGCCCTTCAACATCAGCTGCTGATGCCACCGTAGCGCCATCAGCCCAGGGGGGCTCAGCGGTTTGGAAATTTTTTAACGTGTGTGTCTCAGATCGGAGCAAAGCCATCTGTTGTCTCTGCCAGCAAAAATTGAGCCGTGGAAAGGCCAACTGTCACGTAGGGACAAGTGCCTTACGAAGGCACCTGGAGAGAAGGCACAAACAGCTATGGCAAGAACACCTGAGGAAAAGCAGCACCCCTCAAAAGACAAACCGCTGAGAACAACCACGGCAGCCGTCACAGGGGGCTTCTGCTGCTCCACGTTCCCGTGGTATTGTTCGTGGCTGGGGGGAGGAAGAATGGATACACTTTTAAACAATTTAAAAATACAACCATCTAAAGTTTCAAACAATTTAAAAATACAACCATCTAAAGTTTCAAACAATTTAAAAATACAACCATCTAAAGTTTCAAACAATTAAAAAATACAACCATCTAAAGTTTCAAACAATTTAAAAATACAACCATCTACATTTTCAAACAATTTAAAAAAAGGCAAAAAAACTTGCCCTCCGTCAAACATTCTTGGCAAATGCTTTCGACTTGGTTTGTCTTCCGCTGGGTCAAGGGTCCATCTGACCACAGATGCCTGGTCTGCAAAGCACGGTCAGGGCAGCTACAGCATGGGTCTCAGCAGGCTCCCACTTCGGGCCGGAATCCAACCTTCATTCCCCGCGGTGACAATGGCAGACTTGCCCTCCATAACGGATTCCCGTTAAAAGGATTTAAAGTTCATTCATTACAATTAGGGCCTCAAAGTCCTGTATTGCATGCCTGCCTGCTGCCCTCCTTGGATGTGCAGTGGTAGCCGTTGCTCAGGCTCCACACCGGATTCCATCCCTCATTCCCCGGCCATAACCCGGGGTCACTCACAAATGGCAGACTTGCCCGCCTCCATATGATTCTCGTGGAAGGAATGTGGGTGTCATCTTTGCCCGCTATAACGGATTCCCGTTAAAGGATTTAAAGTTGATTCATGACAATTAGGGCCGCAAAAGGTCCTCCTGAGTCCTGTATTGTTATTTTTGGTCACTACCTCAGGGCGGGCGTGCATGCCTGCCTGCCTGCTGCCCTCCTTGCCTGGATGTGCAGTGGTAGCCGTTGCTCAGGCTCCACACCGGATTCAAACCCCTCATTCCCCAGCCATTACCCGGGGTCACAAATGGCAGACTTGCCCGCCTCCATATGATTCTCGTGAAAGGAATGCGGTGTCATCTTTGCCCGCCATAACGGATTCCCGTTGAAGGATTTAAAGTTGATTCATGACAATAGGGCCGCAAAAGGTCCTCCTGAGTCCTGTATTGTTATTTTTGGTCACTACCTCAGGGCGGGCGTGCATGCATGCCTGCCTGCTGCCCTCCTTGCCTGGATGTGCAGTGGTAGCCGTTGCTCAGGCTCCACACCGGATTCAAACCCCTCATTCCCCGGCCATTACCCGGGGTCACAAATGGCAGGACTTGCTCGCCTCCATATGATTCTCGTGAAAGGAATGTGGTGTCATCTTTGCCTGCCATAACTGGTTCTCGTTAAAGGATTTAAAGTACATTCATTTCAAATACACAGCAGGGCCTCGAAAGTCCTCCTCCTGTATTGTTATTTTTGGTCACTACCTCGGGGCGGGCGGGCGGGCGTGCCTGCCTGCTGCCCTCCTTGGATGTGTAGTGGTAGCCGTTGCTCAGGCTCCACACCGGATTCAAACCCCTCATTACCCGGCCATTACCCGGGGTCACAATGGCAGACTTGCCCGCCTCCACAGGATTCTCATTGTAGCGGTACTGAACAAGTACACAGCAAGTAGAAAATGTAATTTAAAAACAAAACGTAAGCTTTTTAACAATGCCATGGAAAGTTGAGAAGGAAGTCACACATTACCTGACATCACTGAGTGAGGAAGAGCAATCTCGCCATGTTGCGCAGTAGTCCAGCATGGCCGTCACTACACAAACAGCTGTTTGCGGTGCGTTACACAGTGAGTTTGGTGTGTCAGTGTGAAGCAGTACTCTAATTACACTCCCTGATTGATGTATACACACGCAAGATGTTTTAAAGCACGTTAGGCCTGCAATTTAGCATTCAATGTGATTTCTGCCCTTAAAACGCTGCTTTGCGTCACATCCAGATTTTTCCCCGGGACTTTTGGCATGTATCCCACTCTGCCATGCCCCCCTCCAGGTGTTAGACCCCTTGAAACATCTTTTCCATCACTTTTGTGGCCAGGATAATTTTTTCTATTTTTCAAAGTTCGCCTCCCCATTGAAGTCTATTGCGGTTCGCAAACTTTTCCGCGAACCGAACCTTCCGCGGAAGTTCGCGAACCGGAAATTGGCGGTTCGCGACATCTCTAGTAGTGAATCAACCCCAATCTACTTTACTCAAAAGGGCTGTTTGGGGTGCTTTCACAGCAAGTAAGGAACAAGAACACAGGCCTAGCTAATGCTTTCCCTACCTATCTGCAGCAAGTCTGACCCTGCTCTCACTAACAGTCAGCAGCCAGCAGAGAATGAATCCATTATAGCCACCACAACTGCTTTTTGATAGGGGGATGGGGGGTCCAGGAGTGGGTGCTAGCTGATTGGCTGCCATGTGTCTGTTGACTGTTGAGGTAAATTTGGCTTCATGATGATGTATAGGGGGCGGGACGAACATGTCATATGTTGCAGTTCGCGGAGAACACAAACAGCGGAAGTTCGCCGGATACTGTCTGCCGGTGAACTGTTCGGGCCATCTCTAGGAAGGCGGCTGCCTAATACTGGATGCACATCTGAGTATTTATACTTGGGGAGGTGAGCTGCCTAATACTTGGGGGACACCTGTCTAAACTTGGGTAGAGAAGACTGGCTAATATTGGGGGTATTCATGACTATATACACTTTGGAAGTAGGCTACCTAATACCCGGGGATCATCTGGCTATCTATACTGAGGAGGGGGGCTACCTAATAATGGGGCTCATCTGGCTATCTATACTGAGGAGGGGGGCTACCTAATACTGGGGGTTCATCTGGCTATCTATACTGAGGAGGGGGGCTACCTAATACTGGGGGTTCATCTGGCTATCTATACTGAGGAGGGGGGCTACCTAATACTGGGGGCTCATCTGGCTATCTATACTGAGGAGGGGCGCTACCTAATACTGGGGGCTCATCTGGCTATCTATACTGAGGAGGGGGGCTACCTAATACTGGGGGCTCATCTGGCTATCTATACTGAGGAGGGGGGCTACCTAATACTGGGGGTTCATCTGGCTATCTATACTGAGGAGGGGGGCTACCTAATACTGGGGGTTCATCTGGCTATCTATACTGAGGAGGGGGGCTACCTAATACTGGGGGCTCATCTGGCTATCTATACTGAGGAGGGGCGCTACCTAATACTGGGGGCTCATCTGGCTATCTATACTGAGGAGGGGGGCTACCTAATACTGGGGGCTCATCTGGCTATCTATACTGAGGAGGGGCGCTACCTAATACTGGGGGCTCATCTGGCTATCTATACTGAGGAGGGGCGCTACCTAATACTGGGGGCTCATCTGGCTATCTATACTGAGGAGGGGGGCTACCTAATACTGGGGGCTCATCTGGCTATCTATACTGAGGAGGGGCGCTACCTAATACTGGGGGCTCATCTGGCTATCTATACTGAGAAGGGGCGCTACCTAATACTGGGGGCTCATCTGGCTATCTATACTGAGGAGGGGCGCTACCTAATACTGGGGGCTCATCTGGCTATCTATACTGAGGAGGGGCGCTACCTAATACTGGGGGCTCATCTGGCTATCTATACTGAGGAGGGGGGCTACCTAATACTGGGGGCTCATCTGGCTATCTATACTGAGGAGGGGGGCTACCTAATACTGGGGGCTCATCTGGCTATCTATACTGAGGAGGGGCGCTACCTAATACTGGGGGCTCATCTGGCTATCTATACTGAGGAGGGGCGCTACCTAATACTGGGGGCTCATCTAGCTATCTATACTGAGGAGGGGCGCTACCTAATACTGGGGGCTCATCTGGCTATCTATACTGAGGAGGGGCGCTACCTAATACTGGGGGCTCATCTGGCTATCTATACTGAGGAGGGGGGCTACCTAATACTGGAGGGGCTCATCTGGCTATCTATACTGAGGAGGGGGGCTACCTAATACTGGGGGCTCATCTGGCTATCTATACTGAGGAGGGGCGCTACCTAATACTGGGGGCTCATCTGGCTATCTATACTGAGGAGGGGGGCTACCTAATAATGGGGCTCATCTGGCTATCTATACTGAGGAGGGGGGCTACCTAATACTGGGGGCTCATCTGGCTATCTATACTGAGGAGGGGCGCTACCTAATACTGGGGGCTCATCTGGCTATCTATACTGAGGAGGGGCGCTACCTAATACTGGGGGCTCATCTGGCTATCTATACTGAGGAGGGGCGCTACCTAATACTGGGGGCTCATCTGGCTATCTATACTGAGGAGGGGCGCTACCTAATACTGGGGGCTCATCTGGCTATCTATACTGAGGAGGGGGGCTACCTAATACTGGGGGCTCATCTGGCTATCTATACTGAGGAGGGGGGCTACCTAATACTGGGGGTTCATCTGGCTATCTATACTGAGGAGGGGGCTACCTTATACTGGGGGCATATCCTGCCTATCTATCCTGGGGAGGAGAGCTACCTAATACTTGGGGCTCATCTGGCAGTCTATATTCGTGAAGAGGGCATCCTGATCCTGGGGGCATATTTGATTATACTGGTCGGTGGTCTTCCTAATACTGGGGGCACATTTGTTACCTAATAATGGAGTGTGCCCTGTGTTTTTCTGCAGAATTATCTCTATTTTGATATAATAATTCAATATAAATATGTGTAAGAATCACCCAACCTCCAGTGTGGTTAAATTCTTTCATCACCACCTGCAGATTGTGCCTCATAAAAGGTTCTGCAGTTTGACTTAATTTTGTGCTTTCGTCCCACAATTCTGGTTCCATTTTCTTTATCCATTCAGTCTTGGGAAGGGTCTGCTGAGTGTCACCGCTATAATTTGCTATCTGCTGATCATCCACATATACGACTATAAAGTACACAGGCAGCCGGGATCCTGGAGCTGAGACCGTTGTTTCATAGAAGAGCAGAGAGTGGCTGTCTGAAAGGCAGAGAGATACACATGCATATCATTGTCCAGCATACAAATGTAACACCACCACCCCCCATTAATGACAATGCACCCTAGTGGTGCTTAACGTGAACCCGAGGTGAGAATAAACTGATGAGATAAACAACTGTGTTTATCCTCCTACTCCTAAAAATGACCTTTTTACATATATATTTTTCTTATTTTATATTTAAATATTTACAAAGTTGATTAAAGAGAACCCGAGGTGAGGTTCTAACAATGAAATCCCCATACAGAGGCTGGCTCTGCCTAAAGAGCCCAGCCTCTGTTGCTATTTAGATTCCCTCTAAACCCCCCCCTGCACTTAGCGAGACCCCATTAATCACAGCCGCGCTGTGCGGCTGTGTTTACTTTTGTAACATCAGTCTCCGCTCTCCCCCCGCCTCCTGCAGAGCTCCGGTCCCTGCCCGCGTCCCTTCCCTCCAATCAGCGGGGAGGGAAGGGACGTGGGCGGGGACCGGAGCGATTCAGGAGGCGGGGGAGAGTGGAGACTGGCATTACAAAGGTAAACTCAGCCGCTGCTGACACGCTCAGTGTCGGCAGCGCGGCTGTGAATAATGGGGTCTCGCTGAGCACAGGGGGGGGCTTAGGGGGAATCTAAATAGCAACAGAGGCTGGGCTCTATAAGCAGACCCAGGCTCTGTATGGGGATTTCATTGTTAGAACCTCGCCTCGGGTTCTCTTTAAATGTTTTATTGTCTCTGCCCAGTGGCAGTCTATTAAGTTTCCCATAATTAAAATACAGGAACTATTAGTCTTTTTCTATCTCTCTCCTGCCCTCAGAAGTTGTATTCTGCCAGGGAAACTTTCATGGCTGTAATTTGCAGTGAGGTGTACTCTATTACCAAAGGTAACAACAAGACAGAAACTTGCTGGCCTGAAAATTAACTCTTACAGGCAGCAAAATAAAAACAGTAACACAGCCTGGTTAATAATATGTTTTGCACTGTACATATTCATGTTTATCTCATCATGTTGTACTTATGATTTGTGAATGATATTGTTGTGCTTTGGGAGAAGGGTTTCAGTGGATGATCAATGAAGCTAACAAGATACATGTACAGTATATTTGCATTGAATTATTTGGATGTATTTAGTGAGAAAAGGGAACAGAATTGCAACTACATTATTTTGTAAACTCTGAAAAAAATAACCTTCTCTGTGCTGACAGTTTTCATTCTTGCAGCAGGGCCGCCATCAGAAATTTTGGGGCCCCCCACATATCATCAGACCTGGGCCCCTCCCCCTCCCCAAGCCCACCCACTTACTGCTGTGTGCAGTAGTCCAGGAGGGAAAGTATGTGTCGGGGTGCAGGTGACCTAGCTGATGGGACTCTGAAACCTCTTTTTTCAGTCAGACACGCACACACTCTTACATCATCTGATCTGTGCAACCAAGTCACAGAATGCTGCCCGCCAGTCACCACAGCGCCGCCATTTTAACCAGTTCACCCCCAAGGGTTTTTACCCTAATGGACTTGAGCAATGTTCACCTGCCAGTGCGCCTCCCTTTTATTCCTTAATAACTTTATTATTACTTAGCACAATAAAATGACCTATACCTTGTTTTTTTTCACCACCAATTAGGCTTTCTGTAGGTAGTACATTGTGCTATTTTTTTTTTATTCCCGTTTTATTCCCACCTTTTTTCACCACCAATTAGGCTTTCTGTGGGTAGTACATGTTGCTATTTTTTTTTTTATTCCCATTTTTTAATGGGAAAAATAAAAAAAAATGGAAAAAAACTTATTTCTCAGTTTTCGGTCATTATAGTTTTCAAATTAAACGTTCTCCTGTGGTTTAAACCAACACATTTTATTTGCCCAGTTGTCCCGATTATTAAACCGTTTAAATGATGTCCCGATCCCAATGTATGTTATATTATTTTGAAATATAGGCGTAATTTTTCTGTTTTGTTTTTTTTTTTTTGTCCGGTCCATAATTACAAGACCCTATGTAATAAAGTAAAAGTAATTTTCCCTCATAAAATATAGATCAAAAAAGCTGAGTCCCTAAGGCAACTATTTGTGTATTTTTTTTAAAACCAATTTCTTTTAACAAGTTTTTTTTTTTTGGGGGGGGGGGGGGGGCTTTGGAAGTGTAAGTTGTTAATTCTATTAATATTGTGTATGTATGTATGTGCCTGTATGTGTAATTTTACTTTTTGGCCACAAGATGGAGATAGTGAACACTCTCCCGTTATAGGAAGTGTTCACTTTTTTTTTTTTTTTTTTACATTTAACTACACTGTGACTGTTTCCTGTTTTATGAATGGACGTGGCCACTGATCGCGGTCATGTCCATTCATTCCAGGCATTGCGATCCTCTTCCCCAATCACTGAACACGAAATCCCACCGGAAATGGCGGCGGGAGCTGCGCGCACATGTGCGGAGCAGCGGCGGGAACGAGCAAAGTATTAAAATGTCCTGTTGCCATTAACAGGCTCAAACAGGACGTTTTAATACGATACATTGTCATTAAGTGGTTAAACAAGCCAGCCAGCAAACCCAAACTCCAGCCACCCAGCAAAAACTAGCTAGGGATCTGGTTATATGCAGCAGAGTGCACTGCAGCAAAGAAAGGGGTGTGGCCATGCACTGGAACATGGGTGTGGTCTTGATGGGTCATGGGCAGACCCAAAGGTACATGAAATGAATAGCTTTGTTATTTACAGAGAGTGGGTCTGCCCAGAAAAAAAATAGATAAAATAATCAAGTAGTTACATGCCTCATGATAATTCATCAAGTAGTCACATGCCGCTAAATAAAAATATTACGTAGTCACACTGATAAGATAATTAAGTAGCTGGGTGCCTTACAATAAACAAATTAAATAGTGGTGGGACATAAACTGGCTTGCAAAGAGTAAAACTGGATTTTATTATTGCTAGAGGGGGGACGAATCCACTATTGGGGCCGTAGGCAGTATAATTGCTATAAATCTTAAACTTCTAATAAATAAAGACCATGAGACACTCCAAATGTTGGAGAAAAAAGGCTGTGTCAATTATTTATTGGATAAAAAAAAAAACTTACAGCTAAGGTGAAACTTAAAGCAACACCTTTGTTGGTAACACAATAAACTTACTGGTAAATCCGAACACCAGTACTTATCTGACCACTACGGCCCAGATAAGATATACGGTAATCAAGATATTTAACACCTATCTGTAAAAGAAAATTTGGTCCATGCATAAAGCATGACGAAACCAACAAAAAAATTGATCACAACAAAATGTTTATTTATTTATATATTATTATTATTATTATTCTTATGTGGGATGGGTGAGTGGGTGCTTGTCCAAACAGCTCCAGATTTACTGCAGGTAAATAGGCTGCACTCTCCTCTTTATATACCCTAAACTAGCCCTCCATCTGGCCCATTTCAGCCAATCAACAGAACTTGACAGTTGTTTTTCCCCAACTGCCATCCTAACCACATTTGCATTAGCACTTAGATTTAAACCAATCAAATTAAAGCCTACATTCCCATATTAAAATAAACCTTTCCCTATTAACAACCACAGGCCCCAACTGCCATCGTAACTGCCATCTGACCTCATTTGCATTAGTACTTAGATCTAACCAATCAAATTAAAGCCTACACTCCCATATGAAAATAACCTATCCCATATTAACTGCCACAGGCCCCAATTGAAGACTTCATTAAATTATGGCTTCGCTGGTATAGTTGCTCCCAGTATAGGTAGCCAGACACAGGTAGCCAAGTATAGCTTCCCCCAGTATAGGTAGCCAGGTATCATTGACACCTCCCCCCCCCCCATTTAGGTAGCTAGGTAAAGGTGCCCCCAGTATAGGTTTTCCAGGTATAGTTGCCTCCCATATAGAAAGCTAGGTAAAGGTGCCCCCAGTATAGGTAGCTAGGTAAGGGTGCCCCCAGTATAGGTAGCTAGGTAAAGGTGCCTTCAATATAGGTAGCTAGGTATAGGTGCCTTCAGTATAGGTAGCTAGGTATAGGTGCCTTCAGTATAGGTAGCTAGGTAAAGGTGTGCCCAGTATAAGTAGTTGATAGCGGTAGCCCCCCATCCTCCTCTCCCCCTCCGTTCCCCACCCCATGTCCGCCTCTCGCACCTTATGCATGCATTCCAGCTTACAACACAGACCTCTCTCGTCCTCCTCCTCGCTGTTCCTAGTGCTTGGCTTCTGCTGATGACACGCTCAGTGTCATCAGCAAAAGCCAGTCACTAGGGCAACAGTGAGGAGAAAGAGAGAGGTCTGCGTTCAAGACTGGACTACGTAAGCTGCTTAGTGTATCTGTACGGGGGGGGTGGGGGGGTGAGTGAGTGAAGGAGGCGTGGGGGTCACTGCAATCTGAGGTCTGATTGAGAGACATCAGACACCAGGAGGCACACTGCAGGGGGAGGGAGGCCCCTAAGTGCAAGAGCCTGGCATTTGGTATCTCAGATGAAGCACCTTTTATCAACCCCCCACCACACCTCAATACTTCTATAGAAGCTTTGAATAGTAGATAGTAGCAATCATTAACAAACTGTTCCCCATCCCTTCTTGCATAGAGTGTTTGGGGGGGGGGGGGTAGTCTCTTAGCTACCTCACTGCTCCTTCCATATACAATTACTGCTCTGCTGTATCTCATTCGCTATTGCTGTCTACTGCTTTTTCATGCATACCCATACTCATGTCCCATAACCCAATAACTTAGTCTACAACCTGTGCATTCCCCACCAGAGTTGAATTTGCAAGTTCTATATATTTATATATCACTAACCTCTTCTGCAGAATTTACAGAAGTTCTGTATTATACGGTCTTCAGAGAGGCTCAGAATCTAATCCTGGCCACAGTTATAGTCTTACCCTATTATTACTATGCAATTTTATATAGCAACTAGCTGATTGCCCGGCGTTGCCCGGGAATATATTTGGCTGGTGTCGGCTCCACCCACTTTTTCTAACCCTAACAATTAATCAATTACCAAGTTTGTGAGCTTTGTGGTCTTTGGAATCAATAATTTGTATTGAAATGAAAAAATCTGATGGGTTGTTTGTGGCTCCACCCCCTTTTCTGAATTTGAACCCCAGTCACCCAATGACCAACTGTACCAGGTTCGAGGCCTCTGCCATTAACAGTGCAAGAATGGTAGCAATTAAATATTCCACTTGAAAAGCAATAGGTGAAGCTTTATACACTATTGTAGGCTCCACCCACTTTTCTGAATATTAATCCCATTCACTGAGTGAGCAACTGTGCAAAGTTTAAGAACCCTCCAATTAACAGTGTAAGAATGGCTGCAGTATACATTTTCCCAGGGAAATTTGTATTTGTCTCCACCCACTGAAGACCCGGCATTGCCCGTGTATGTATTTTACTGATTTGGGCCCCGCCCACTTTTTCTAACTCTAACGCACAAACACTCAATGACCAAGTTTGTGAGCTTTGGGGTCTTTAGCATCAATAATTTGTATATTCCCATAGAAATTAAACAAATCAGATTGGCTGTTTGTGGCTCTGCCCCTCTCCAGCATTTGAACCCCAGTCACCCAATGACCAACTGTAGCAGGTTTGAGGCATCTGCTATTACCAGTGTAAAAATGGCAGCAATTTAAATATTCCCCTTGAAAATCGACAGGTGAATTTTGATTGGCTATGATATGCTCCACCCACTTCCCTGAATATTAATCTCAGTCACCCAGTGACCATCTGGGCAACGTTTGGGAACCCTGCCATTAACAGTGTAAGAAGGCCTTCAGTCTACATTTTCCCAGTGAAATTTGGTTTTGGCTCTGCCTTCTTTTTGTCACCTGGACATACAGTCACTCAATGACCAAGTTTCTGAGCTTTGGGGTCCTTGGCATCAATAATTTGTATTTTCCAAAAAATGAAACTGTTTGTGGCTCTGTCCCCTTTTCTGAATTTGAACCCCAATGACTAACTGTACCAGGTTTGAGGCTTGTGCCGTTAACAGTGCAAGAATGACAGCAATTTTAATATTCCCCTTGAAAATCAACAGGTGATTTTGATTGGCTTTTTTAGGCTCTATCCACTGTTATGAATATTAATCCCAGTCACCCAGTAACCAATTGTGCAAAGTTTGAGAACCCTGCCATTAACAGTGTAAGAAGGGCTGCAGTTTACAATTTCCCAGAAAATCTGTTTTTGACTCCACCTACTTTTTGTAACCTTGACACACAGTCGACCAAGTTTGTGAGCTTTTGGGTTCCAGGCATCAAAATTGTGTGAATGGAAGCAGTTTATCAAAAAAAAGCAGATCTGATTGGATTTTTGTGGCTCCACCCCTTTAGTGAATTTGAACCACAGTCACTTGATGATCGACTATAGCAGGTTTGAGGCCTCTGCCATTAACAGTGTAAGAATGACAGCAGTTTCAATATTCCCCTTGAAAATCAATAGGTGAATTTTGATTGGCTCTTGTAGGCTCCACCTACTTTTCCATATATTAATCCTAGTCCCCTAGTGACCAACTGTGTCAAGTTTGAGATCCCTGCCATTAACAGTGTAAGAATCGCTGCAATTTATATTTTGCCATGTAAAAAGTTGTTTTTGGCTCTGCCCACTAACCTTGACATACAGTCACTCACTGACCAAGTTTATGAGCTTTGTGGTCTTTGGCATCAATAAGTTGCATGTTACCATTGAAATTAAACAAATCTGATTGGCTGTTTTTGGCCCACTCCCTTTTCAGAATTTAAACCCCAGTCTCCCAGTGACTGACTGTACCAGATTTGAGGCCTCTGCCATTAAGAGTGTATGAATAGCAGCAATGTAATTATTCCCCTTGAAAATCAAAAGGTGAATTTTGATTGGCTGTTGTAGGCTACACCCACTTTCCTGAATATTAGTCCCAGTCACCCAGTGGCAAACTGTGTCAAGTTTGAGAACCCTGCCAATAACAGAATGGCTGAAATCAATTTAAAAAATCTGATTGGCTGTTTGTGGCTCCACCCACTTTAGTGAATTTGGACCCCAGTCACCCAATAACTGACTGTATAAGGTTTGAGACCTCTGCCATTAAAGGATACCACAGCTGAATAAACAGATAACTCCAGTGTGTGGGGGGTCAAAAGTACATACTGTGACCTCCTCCTGCCCCCTCCGTCTGCCGCTGTTCGTGCACTATTCATGCCGGTGTCCCGGCGACTTGCTTGACCCTTGACCTGAACATATTTCTTCCCTCTTCACTTCTGGCCAGCGCATAGCTTTCGGCTCAGAAGCACGCTGTCCTCTCCGTCTAATCTGGGCTGCGTGTGCGCTCCATTATTGGAACACACACGCAGCCCAGATTAGACGGAGTAAAATGTAATGTAGATGTTCCCCTTTGAAAATCAATAGGTACATTTTGATTGTCTGTTTTTAGGCTCCACCCACATTTCTGAATATTAATCCCAGTCACCCAGTGGCCAATTGTGTCAAATTTGGGAACCCTGCCATGTAAAAAATTAAGTTGTTGGCGCCGCACAATTTTTCTAACCTTGACATACAGTCACTCTATCAAGTTTATCAGCTTTGGGGTCCTTGGTATCAATACTTTGTATATTCCCATTGAAAAATAAACAAATCTGATTGGCTGTTTGTGGCTCCGCCCCCTTTCTGAATTTGAACCCTAATCACCCAGTGACCGATTGTAGCAGGTTTGAGGCATCTGCTATTAACAGTATAAGAATAGTAGCAGCTTAAATATTCCCTTTGAAAATCGAAAGGTGAATTTCTATTGGCTGTTGTAGGCTCCACCTACCTTCCAAATTCTTAATCTCATTCACCCAGTGACCAACTGTGCAAAGTTTGAGAACCCTGCCATTAACGGTGTAAGAATGCCTACAGTTTATATTTTCCCAGTGAAATTTGTTTTTGGCTCCGCCCACTTTTTGTAACCTGGACACACAGTCACTCAATGACCAAGTTTGTGAGCTTTCAGGTTCCTGGCATCAAAAATGTGTGAATGGAAGCAGTTTATCCACCAAGGAAATCTGATTGGCTGTTTGTGGCCCCGCCCCTTTAGTGAATTTGGACCCCAGTTACCCAAAGACACACTGTAGGAAGTTTGAAGCCTCTGCCATTAACAGTGTAAGAATGACAGCAGTTTAAATATTCCCCTTGAAAATCAATAGGTGAATTTTGATTGGCTTTTTTAGGCTCCACCCACTTTCTTGAATCTTAATCGCATTCACCCAGTGACCAAGTGTGGCAAGTTTGAGAACCCTGCGATTAACAGTCTAAGAATGGCTGCAGTTTACATTTTCCCATTTAAAATGAATAGCTGCAATTTGATTGGCTGTTTTATGCTCCGCCCACTTTTCCTGGATTTGTAACCTCGGTCACCAAGTGACCAACTGTGCCAAGTGTGGGGACTCTGGCTTGATTACTGGCAGAATGGCAGCCTTTTACACTTTTCCCATTGACTTGAATGGGTGAAATCTGATTCGCTGTTTGTAGCTCCGCCCACGTGTGCAGGGGGGACGCGAGACCCCCAGAACATATCATCCCAGGTAGTAAGGGATCTGTGTACCAAGTTTCGTTCAAATCGGTCATGCCGTTTTCGCGTGATCGCGGCACATACACACATACATACATACATACATACATACATACATCCGATTTTATATATATAGATGACATCTCCTGTAGCACTTTACAAAGTACATAACCGTGTCTAATAACACTTTACAGAGTGCGTTGTCAGTTGGTCTTTAAATACTGTAACTGGAAGAAATGTAATATGATTGTCCTGTTAATAACAGCCAGTTTGTCTTTCATACTCTATCATGTGTTATATCTTGAATATACAGCCTGTGATGAGAATTATAGATATATGTAAGATGCTCATAAAACAACTGTGTTTACAGGTGCAGAAGTCAATAAAACAGGAAACATCTGCCTTGTGATGTTTGGGGTTTTATGTAAAGAAAAGCTTCATGGAGAGCCACAAAACTTTCCACTTACAACTGTCTCATTGGAAAAGGCAACAAAATTGATTTCTGCTGTATACACTATTTTCAGGGCATTACTTCCTGTAATTTACCTGGACTATCTGACCTTATTCTGAACTGTCTCCTTTATTATTCTAGCCCCGTACTATACTGCCCACTAAAATATACTTACCACCTGAAAGAAAATTTTGTTTTAACCACTTAAGTGGTTTGAGATGGATAATCTGTGTTCTGCAGGACTTCAGTTCCTGTTTAGGGACGTAAATAATTGTCTATTGCGGCGCGTGGCCACCACTCGCTCCCGCGCAAGTACTCAACTCGCTCAAGTGCGGGGTACTCATCACCGCAGTTCCCATTCATTGATCTAAGGCCCAGTGCACACCGAGCGGTTTTTGGAGCGATCCGCCGGCCGCATCCGCCTGGAAAAACGCTTGGCTAATGTATTGCAATGGGATGGTGCACATCGGTGGTTTGAGTTTTTTGCCAAGCCGCAAACGCGCCTCCTGCTGCGCGTTTGCGGATTTCGGAAGCGTTTCGTCCTCAATGTAAAGTATAGGAAAACCGCAAACCGCTCTGAAAAACGCTACTTCAGAGCGGTTTGCCAGGCGTTTTTGTTACAGTAGCTGTTCAGTAACAGTTTTTACTGTAACAATATGTGTAATCTGCTACACAAAAACGCACGCAAAACCGCTAGGTATGTTTAGAAAACCTCTTTAAACATACCTAGAATCGCTCTGAAATCAGCTCCCAAAACCGCTAGCGTATTGCGGATCTGCTAGCGGTTTTGGTGTGCACTGGGCCTAAGTGATGGATGCAAAACTAAAAAAAAATGCACCTTTATTTCCAAATAAAATATTGGCGCCATACATTGTACTAGGGAAATATTTTAAACATTTTAATAACCTGGACAAATGGGCAAACACAATGTGTGGGATTTAATTATAATAGCATGTGCTATTTTAAATTTATAATGGCTGAAAACTGACAAATAATAATTTTTATTCCATTTTCTTTCTTATTTTTCCTGTTAAAATGCATTTACAAAAAAAACGTGCTTAGCAAGATGTTCCACCCAAACAAAGCCTAATTGGTGGCAAAACAAAAAAACAAGATATCGATCATTTCGTTGTGATAAGTAGTGATAAATGTATTGGCGAATGAATGGAAGGAGTGCTGTAAAGTGAAAATTGCTCTGGTACAAAAGGGGAAAAACCCCTCAGTAGTGAAGTGGTTAATACTTACTCTTACACTAAAATAAATACTCCACCACAGGCTGCAGCCCTTTTTTAGGGTTAAAGGGGTATAATAGGGGTATATCAATAAAGCTTGAAATGGAATTCAAAATCAACCAACATCCATGATGTAAATTTCCAGTTTCACCACATCATGGGGGAAACATTGCTTTATTATGTATGTATGTTTTTTGTGGGGGAAAGCATGTCATTTTGGTTCTCACACTGTCCAGCGTTGCCCAGACCTGGGTGCCACCATAGACAGACATAATGTTATTATGTCTAGCTACACAAGGGTAATTTGGGGATTCGGCGATTGCCAGACTCCGAACTACTTCTCCCTCTGAGTTACGAGCTACGACTGCCACTGCCTTTGAGTTATGCAGTTGCATTATAGTTGGCTCAACCCACCTCATCTTATGGCTACACCCATTTCTTGGTGCAGCCTCTACTTGGTAGCTCAGGGTGGCCTGGATCTTTCAGGATCCTAGCAACGCCCCTGGGTGACATACCCCATAAAGTGCCATTGACAGTGTATATAAAAGGATGGGTGGTGTTGTCTCAAAAAAACGATGCCACAGACTGCTGCAGACTCCTAATGAGCCTCCAAATGATTAGGACACAGTCAGCCAACAGACAGCCAGCACCGATCACAGGGAAGTTTCCCCAAAACACCTACTTGGTGAACCTGAATGTCAGGCTAAAGCCACAGCCACTAAGATGGAGGAAAAAAGGGAGAGAAAACACCACAGCAATACCATTCAGTTAACATCAACATATTGTATGATCTATTCTAAAGGATTTTTTTTTTTACCTTCACCCCACATTTAAAATGCAATTAATTAACTGTTGAGTGTGGTCTGGTGTAAGTTATGGAAAGAATCTGAAAACATAACAACAATAGTTGTTTAGGTGATACCTCTATTGACTAACTGTACAAGATTCCTTTGCAAGCTTTCAAAACTTTAAGTTTCTTCTTTAGGAATGTTTCAGAACTGGTTCAGAATCGTACCTATAGTTCTTAACCAGTTCTGAAACTTGCCTGAAGAAGAAACTTAAAGTTTTAAAAGCTTGCAGAAAAATCATGTACAGTTAGTCATTATAGGTATTACCTAAACAATTTTTGTTGTTATGTTTTTGAATTAATTACCTGTGATTTGAACTAAAAACTTGGTAGAGGGACAGAGGGCAAAATGGGGGTGTCTTGCTATGCACTGCTGTTGTCCTATGCCAGTACACGTCTATTTGAATTGCAGTACCACAGTGGATGTCTTCTGTTGGGATTAAACTGATTCTGCAACAATTCCTTCTGAATTTCTAGATTGGAATCCCTGCAGCTCATTTTGAGAGATATTCTCTGAAAGACAGTAAAAGTGCTATGCGCAGGTAGCGCACTGCAATGTTTCCGGTACTTATGCCACTGACATAAAGTGGTTGCACAGTTAGCAGTAACACCAAGAAGTAATCCCTATAATGCATCACATCCAGAAAGTGAGTAAATATGCAAATAAAAAAATCTGGCCATGGTGGTAATTGCCAGAACTGGAAATAGAGGAAACTGGTATCATTTTGAGCAGCTTTGCCTAATCAAAATGTGTGTCTCATCAATGGGAAAACAATTGTGACCAGTGATTTGGATGCCATATTTTCTACATAATTGCTCCCTTTCTCCCCCTTTTTCTGAGGACAGTCAGTGGCAAATCATTCTCTAAAAATCAAGGCATACATTCAGACACAGTGTGATAGGACTTCAGAGGTAGATGTGTTACCCATTCAAGTCATGGAGAATCAAATCCACTAATATTTTGTAACAGACCAAACTACTAATAAACTATGTCAATTACAATGTTACTTTCTTAACCACTTCAGTCCACTTATCACACCTAAATGATCTATGTCTTGTGTTTGTCAAGACAAATTAGGCTTTTTGAGGGTGTTTTTTTTAGTAATTATTTTATTCTCTAGGCATTTTAAAGAGAACAAAGAGAAACAAAATGAAAAAAATGCACAATTTCTCCAAAAGCAATTTAAAGAAATCAGTAACTTATGTGTTGGGCCTAAACTGCAAAGGAAATTTTTTTGGCAAACATGCTATGTAAAAATAGAGCTCTTAAATTTATTGGTAAAATTAAAGACAAAAATTGAGAAAACAGGTATGATACACAAGATATTGCTGGAGTCTTTGTGGCCTATTACGAAGACCTCTATAACATCCCCAAGGCTACAACTCCCCAAAACTTTTGCAGAAAGACTCACTCTCAAAGTTATGTGAAGAAGACCAACAATTATTAGATAAACCTATTACTGAAACAGAATTCTACGAAGTAGTTGACAACTTAGTGCCAGGGAAAATTCCAGGTCCAGATGGCTATATGGCAGAATTTTACACAAGCTTCAAAATAGAATTAGGCCCCTCTTTTTCAGGCGACCTAACAATTCAGTCACATATATTTTCAGGGGTTATAACATTCCTAGGGGGAAGCAGCAGGGGTGGCCCGCCCCGTGTGTTATCATGGTGAGTGGTGGGACCTGGAGCCCGGTGCAGTGCCCATGTCCACTGTGCTCAGCTCCTCCAGCTTAGGCAATGAATTCAGTGTTGCGCCGCGTGCGAAAGCCATGCTGATATTTCACCTGCTTGCTGGAGTCCAGTGTGGTCTGACCTCCTGTCCGCTCAGCTCTCCCCCTAGTGCTGGCACCGCTTCCTGCACTCGTGCAATCATGTGATACAGGAAGAGATGCCGGACACTAGGAGGAGAGCTGAGCAGACAGGGGGTCGGTAAATGCTGCAAGGCGGATGAGGTGAGATATCAGCATGCCTTCCACGTGCTGCATTCTGCATACTCGGCATTCATTGCCTTAGCTTTGGGGGCCACTAACTCCACCACAGGGGGAAGGCGATGACACTGGACTAGCTCACAATCTACTCCTACCTTAGTCACGGTGTAATGACCTGCCATATTACTATGTACTTATATAGCACTGACATCTTCTGCAGCACTTTACAGAGTACATAGTCATGTCACTAACTGCCCTCACAATCTAATCCTACTGTAATCATAGTCTAATTCCCCACCATATTATTATTCTGCATTTATATAGCACCACTGACATCTTCAGCAGCACTTTACAGAGTACATAGTCATGCCACTGACTGCCCTCAGGGGAGCTCTCAATCGAATCCTGCCACAGTCATAGTCTAATGTCCTACCATATTATTATTATGCATTTATATAGCACTGACATCTTCAGCAGCACTTTACAGAGCACATAGTCATGCCACTGACTGCCCTCAGGGGAGCTCTCAATCGAATCCTGCCACAGTCATAGTCTAATGTCCTACCACATTATTATGATGCATTTATATAGCATTCACATCTTCTGTAGCGCTTTACAGAGCACATAGTCATTTCCCTCAGAGGAGCTCACAATCTAATCTCTACTATAGTCCTATTAGACAGTTGTACCTGTCAAAAATCAGCACCGGGTATCAAATATCCCAGGTACGTCACTGTTCAGACATAATGAAATCGGCAGGTATAAATTACATGATTTTAATGTTTTCACAAGATACGACTCCTCTGTACTCACCAGCATGTACAGCTGCAGACCCCAGAAAGAGCAAGAGGATGGGGATCAGCTTCATCTTCCATAGTTTCCTATATCAGGAGTATACAATATGTGTTATCCTTAACTACATACATAGAAGTTTCATAAACACTAACAAAGTGAATAAGTGACTCTGTGTACAGAAGGGAGGGGCTCTGTGTTCACTGGGCGGATCTGTGGCTTTTTTCAATAGAAGATTGTTTCCTGATGATTTAGTAGCTGTAGAGCAGAGGATGGCAGCATAGACAGGGAATACACAGAAAAACATACAAAGGGAGAAAGTGAAACTAAAATCCAGACTGTTTCACAAACCAGAAATACCAGTCTGGACTCGACCTAGGCTGTAGTCAGAGAGCAGCTTTCAGCGCACTGCCAGTAATGGAAACAGGAGGTTGCAGATATTGTAGCAGATTGGAGACACCAGTGGCAGAGCTCATGACTGTCCTGTTTTTGGTGGCAAAACTCTCTGTCCCACTTTCCAAATCTAAAGGTGCCCATTAACAGTACAATCTCCAAAATGATCAGCTGTACGATTGATCGGATCAAGTGCTCAGTGGCGTAGCTAAGGAGCTGTGGGCCCCGATGCAAGTTTTACAACCCCCCCCCCCCCCCCCCAAAGCACTCTATACATAACAAGTGATACGGCGCACCAAAACCTGCCAAGGACAACCACAGTGTCAGAGGTGCAAGAAGGGGATGGGGAACAGTGTGTTAATGATTACCACTATTCAAAGTATCTATAGAAGTGATTATTATGAGCACAGGAGCAATAGAGAGCTAATACTGTAGTTGAGGGAGGGCCCCGATGCAGTCGCTACCTCTGCACCCCCTATTGCTACGCCCCTGCAAGTGCTATTAATGGGGCCAATTGATGATAAACGGTCATCATTTATGCATTAATTTGCTCTAGTGCAGATGATTTTATTCTCTTGATGTCTTTATGTACTGTGGGTAGGGAGATATTCCACTTTCTCCTTGCTGCTGATCAATAAGTGACGAGTGCAACAACTTATACTGTCAGTTTCCGCATCTTAAAGGACTTCAGAGGCCAAAATCTGCCCCCAAAACGTAAAAAAAGTTAACTACCTGCATGACTTTGTAAGGCACGGAGGACGCCGTCCGCGCCCTCCGTGCCGTTCCGCCTGGTCCCCTCTGCTCAATACCCCCTCGAAAGACTGCGACCCCACGGTCCGGGTCGGTATCTGCAGCCTGCATAAAGATGGCCGCCGGAGCTGGCCACGGCTGCGCAGTCCGCATAGCCGCTACTGTGGCTGCGCAGCTCTAGGGCCAACCCCCCGATCCACGCTACCTGTTACGTGGATCAGGGGGTTGGCCCTAGAGCTGCGTCCGCGCCCTCCGTGCCTTACAAAGTCATGCAGGTAGTTAACTTTTTTTACAAATTCAGTCAGATTTGTTTATTTTTCAATGGGAATATACAAAGTATTGATACGAAGGACCCCAGAGCTGATAAACTTGATAATTCAGTGACTGTATGTCAAGGTTAGAAAAAGTGGGCGGTGCCAACAACTAAATTTTTAACATGGCAGGGTTCCCAAACTTTACACAATTGGCCACTGGGTGACTGGGATGAATATTCAGAAATGTACGTGGAGCCTACAACAGCCAATCAAAATTTACCTATTGATTTTCAAGGGGAATATTCACATTGCTACCATTCTTACACTGTTAATGGCAGAGGCCTCAAACCTGATACAGTCAGTCACTGGGTGACAGGGGTCCAAATTCACTAAAGGGGTGGAGCCACAAACTGCCAATCAGATTTGTTAGATTGATTCCAGCCATTCTGTTATTGGCAGGGTTCTCAAACTGGGTGGGTGGGTGACACAGTTGGTCACTGGATGAATGGGACTAATATTCAGGAAAGTGGGTGGAGCCTACACCAGCAAATCAAAATTCACCTTTTGATTTTCAAGGGGAATATTTACATTGCTGCCATTCTTACACTCTTAATGGCAGAGGCCTAAAATCTGCTACAGTCAGTCACTGGGAGACTGGGGTTTAAATTCTGAAGGGAGCGGGCCAAAAACAGCCAATCAGATTTGATTAATTTCAATGGTAAAATGCAACTTATTGATGCCAAGGACCCCAAAGCTCATAAAATTGGTCATTGAGTGACTGTGTGTCCAGGTTACAAACAGTGGGCGGAGCCAAAAACAAATTTCACTGGGAAAATATAAACTGCAGCCATTCTTACACTGTTTATGGCAGGGTTCCCAAACTTTGCCCAGATTAATATTCAGGGAAGTGGGTGGAGCCTATAATAGCCAATCAAAATTCACCTGTTGATTTTCAAGTGGAATATTTAAATTGCTGCCATTTTTACACTGTTAATAGCAGAGGCTTTAAACCTGCTACAGTTGGTCATTGGGTGACTGGCGTGTATCAAAAAAGGGCGCCTGGAAAAAAGGGCACGGGGTATAGCCGAAATTGTAAGTTTAAATGCAAAATCATATATTTCGTTTAAGAGGTTATAAATGATAATGTAGTGCTAAATAGGTTAAATAAACGGAAATGAAATGGCAAAATACCGTCTATAACAGCAAACGAATTCTGAAATGAAATGTCAAATAGCGTCTATAACAAAAACAATATTTACACTTGTATTAAGCATAGTAATAGAATGGTAGATTTTACAGGTATTTTACTGCAGTTATACCTAACTGTAGCGTCATAGATATCTCTCCTTATCTCTATCCCTAACACCTAGACCCCCCTTTGTGTAAATACACATAATGTAATAAATTGTATATATTACATATATTGTACTGTAACTATAGCTAACCTTACTCTCAGACAGAGCCCTCCCTGTACCTATCCCTAACCCCTAGACCCCCCCTGGTGGTGCCTAAACCTAAGACCCCCCCTGGTGGTGCCTAAACCTAAGACTCCCCTGGTGGTGCCTAAACCTAAGACCCACCTGGTGGTGCCTAAACCTAAGACTCCCTGATGGTGCCTAAACCTAAGACCCCCCCCTGGTGGTGCCTAAACATAAGACCCCCCCTGGTGGTGCCTAAACCTAAGACCCCCCTGGTGGTGCCTAAACCTAAGACCCCCCTGGTGGTGCCTAAACCTAAGACCCTTCTAGTGGTGCCTAAACCTAAGACCCCCCTGGTGGTGTCTAAACCTAAGACCCCCTAGTGGTGCCTAAACCTAAGACCCCCCTGGTGGTGCCTAAACCTAAGACCCCCCTGATGGTGCCTAAACCTAAGACCCCCCTGGCGGTGCCTAAACCTAAGACCCCCCTGGTGGTGCCTAAACCTAAGACCCCCTGGTGGTGCCTAAACCTAACCACCCCCCTGGTGGTGTATATTGCACTGTAACTATTCTTGTATCCCCCATGACCTGGGGGTCCAGGCCGTGGCAAAGTTTTTGGGAGAGCTGGGGGTGCAGGATGCTGCGCATAATGGCTTTATTCTGGATTTAATGAGATTCCTCTTGACTAACAATTTTTTCACCTTTGATGGTAGGAGATACCTCCAGGTGCAGGGAGCGGCGATGGGGACTACTTGTGCCCCGTCGTACGCTAACCTGTACCTGGGGGATTGGGAAAGATCTGTTCTCTCCGGCGATGATGACTTATCTGAGTGTCAAAAACCTGAGCGGTTTTTGCCTTTTTCATGATTGCTAACTCAGTAAAGGACCAGCCCTTAAAGCATTGCTATCATATAAATCCAGCATAGTGGGGTTTGCACACTCTATAACAGTAATTATAGATTGACGGTATACCTTGAAATGAATCAGAGCACTCAGTATATGATTTTATATAAAAAATTGTATTTGCTTATCATACAGCATATATACAAAATATGAACAGTTCCAAGTAGTGTTTCCTTATAACAGTATTCCATCTTATCAAGGCTTTATAGCCAAGCGATCATCAATCTTGCACATTCAAAAAAGAATATAACAGTTGTGTTATGTAGAATAAGATCAAAAGTAGTCTCATCTGTATCAATAGCTGTGTATATAATAGCTGTGTAAAACTTGTAGTAATCTTCTTAAAGAAATAGCATAAAAAATAGCTTCTAAAAACTTCTTGCTAACATCTTAATAAAACTTAATGCTGAAAAATTAATAAAGTAAATCACCAGAATATTAAGCATATTACCCCTTCTCTGCCATCTCTTCAGCATCTAGAACCACTTGTGGGAAGGTAGCTTCTGCCTCATGTGTCTTCTCAGGAGATTGTTGGGCTTCTGCAAACTATGAGCTTTCAGCCCCTACCTTTATAGGGGTTGGAGGCAATATGGCTGCTTAATCTGGACTTTCCCTGAATCCCAGGCTCTGATTGGCTAAAGCTTTCGTGCGTCAATGCTTTATCATGTTTTGATTACCTAAGTCACAATATTATTGTTTATAAAAATTCTTAATTACCTTATCTTGTGGGAATTAACGTCATTTGGAGTGCTTAATTTTGACCTTGTTTAGGTCATTTCTGACGCACGTAATTAAAAATGGACGTCAACAGCCATCTTGTCTGTTGGCTGACCCAGACATGGAGACTAAACAATGTCATTCATGACGCATTTCTGATAAAGATTCTGATTCTGGCCAGTCACCTGAGCAATGTGCTGCATATTTGAGGCCGGACTTCCTAGCAGCACATGGCTAGGTCATTCCGTTTGTCTGCTCGCTGCAGTTGTGACTCTGGCCATCAAGTCCTGTGTTCCTGAACTCTGTTCCAGTATTCTGTACTCCTGGTATTTGATCCTTGCTAGTCTGACTATTCTCTGTCTTCTGCCTTTGTACCTTGTATTCACTGGTTATTGATCTTGGCGTGTACGACTATTCTTCCGTGTGCTGATTCTGCTGAGACGTGTCTGTATATATTGTATTATTGTATATATTCTGTAAAGTTTGGGGTTCGCAGCCAGCACGCAGTACACAGTTTGTATGAAAACAAAGTCCATTTATTTTACCAGCAGGAAATTAAACAGCTTGACATCAGCAGTAAACGGAATATAACAGGAAGCTTACTTCAGCTTTGGTATAGGTAAAGTCCAGTTTGTTCAGACACAGCAAGTCTCCAACAGGACCAAACCACACATAAATCACAGTCCAGTGTGTGGCCTGGCCTTCAGCAAGCTTTCAGCAATCTTATTTGCAATACTCTTGAGACAAGAGTTTCAGTAGCCAGCATGCTACTCCTCCAAACACCCACCATGACTGCCTGTCAGAGCAGTCCTTATGACTCTCATTACCTGAGCTGAACAGCCCAGAGGAAACAGGTGTGGCCCGAGGTGGGATGGGAAGGCCCGCCCTTCCTTCCCTCCCATCCCAGGAGTCCGGCCCTGAAAAGAAAAAACACACAGGCAGCAATTGCTTGCTGCCTATAAAACCCGGGCTCCTTTCCACGGACCACACGTGCTTAAAGGGACCAGAGTCCAAACAGCGGGGAAACATATCTCCCGTCCAGGACCCAGCCTTGATGACCTCTACATATCCCCCCCCTCTGCCTCAACCCCGAGGAGGAGGTGGAGGCACTTTGACCCACCATGCAATGAACTCTGGAAAGAGCATCGGCGTTCTGATGCTCTTTTCCAGGCCTGTGCTCCACCAAAAAATTGAACTCCTGGAGAGAGAGAAACCACCGGGACACTCTGGCATTCGTACCCCTATTCTGTTTCATCCAGTACAGAGGTGCATGGTCGGAAATGAGCCTGAACTTCCTGCCCAGCAAATAGTAGCGCAGGGAGTCCAGAGCCCATTTTATGGCCAGGCATTCTCTCTCCACGACCGCATAGTTTTTCTCAGCTGCTGTTAGCTTCCTACTGAGAAAAACTACTGGATGTTCCTCACCATCAATCACCTGGGAGAGTACTGCCCCCAATCCCACATCTGAGGCATCTGTCTGCACCACAAACTCTCGGGTGAAATCTGGGGCTACCAGGACAGGATTTTGGCACAATGCCAACTTCAACTCCATAAACGCTTTGTCGGTTTCCCCAGTCCACTGGATCATTACTGACTTACGGCCCTTCGTCAAATCAGTCAAGGGGGCTGCCAGGGTGGAAAAATTGGGGATGAATCGTCTGTAGTACCCCACTATGCCTAAGAAAGCACGAACCTGCTTCTTACTGATGGGGCGGGGCCATTCCTGGATTGCCTCAACCTTGTTCACTTGGGGTTTCACCAACCCCTTTCCGACAATGTACCCCAAGTACTTCGCCTCTTCCATACCTAGGGCACATTTCTCGGGGTTCACGGTGAAACCCCCTTTTCTCAACGCATCCAGGACTGCTTGCACCTTCGGCAAATGGGACTCCCAGTCTGAGCTGAAAATGACAATGTCATCCAAGTAGACTGACGCATATCTCTGATGGGGACGCAGCAACCTGTCCATGACTCTCTGGAAGGTGGCGGGGGCAGTCTGTAACCCAAAAGGCATCCGCTTGTATTGGAAATGCCCCTCGGGTGTGGAAAATGCAGTTTTTTCCCGAGCTTCCTTGGCCAAGGGTATTTGCCAATACCCCTTGGTCAGATCTAACGTGGAAATGTAACGAGCAGGGCCTAACCTTTCAATCAGCTCGTCTACCCGGGGCATCGGATATCCATCAAACTTGGACACATCGTTCAATTTCCGGAAATCATTGCAGAACCGCCAAGTTCCGTTGGGCTTCGGTACCAACACTATTGGGCTCGACCAATCACTCTGTGATTCCTCAATGATATCCAGCTCTAACATCCGTTTTACCTCTTCCGATACGGCCTTCCTGCGGGCCTCCGGAATTCGATAGGGCTTGATGAAAACTTTTGTCCTGGGCTCAGTTATAATGTTATGCTCGATCAAATGGGTGAGACCCGGCAAATCTGAAAATATCCCCCTGTTTCTCTGGAGAAACTCCTTCACCTGTTGAACCTGCGGCTTAGACAGTGTGGGAGCTATTTTCACACTCTCGATGCTGACCTGGGGCACCACACTCACACCCACCATAACCGGATCGGTCTCTCTCTCTTTCCAGAGCTTCAACAAATTCACATGATATAGTTGAAACGGTTTCCGTTTCCCAGGCTGATGTACCTTATAGTTCACATCTCCTATTTTTTCGACAATTTCGAATGGTCCTTGCCACCTAGCCAAAAATTTACTTTCCACGGTGGGGATTAACACCGCCACTCTGTCTCCTATCTGGAACTGCCTGACCTTTGCTGAACGGTTATATACGCGTCTCTGCGCTTCTTGGGCTGCCACTAGGTGTTCCTTGACCAGGGGCATTACCTTAGCAATGCGTTCTTGCATCTGGGAAATATGTTCCACCACGCTTATATGGGGACTGGACTCACTTTCCCAGGTCTCTTTTACCAGGTCAAGCAACCCCCTAGGTCTGCGCCCATACACCAACTCAAATGGGGAAAAACCGGTGGAGGCCTGGGGTACCTCCCGGACAGCAAACATTACAGCAGGTATTAAACAATCCCAATCCTTTCCGTCTTTTTGTACTACTCTTTTTAACATCATTTTCAGAGTTTTGTTAAACCGCTCAACCAGTCCATCTGTCTGGGGGTGGTAGACAGAAGTTCTCATCTGTTTGATTTTGAACAATTTACATAAATCAGCCATAACTTTAGACATGAAAGGAGTCCCCTGGTCCGTAAGGATTTCCCTGGGAAAACCCGTCCGAGTAAACATATTAAATAACTCACGGGCGATGGCTTTGGACGTTGGTTTCCTCAAAGGGAATGCCTCAGGGTAACGTGTGGCATAATCGAGCACTACCAGGATATATTGGTGCCCCCTGGCAGACTTTACCAAGGGTCCCACGATATCCATGGCAATGCGCTCGAACGGAACCTCTATTATTGGCAAGGGCACCAAAGGGTTTCGAAAACGGGACATTGGCGCGGTTAACTGACAGGTTGGGCAGGAAATGCAAAAGTTCTTTACATCGGCCTTTAAACCCGGCCAATAAAACCTGTCAGCAATCCGCGCCTCCGTTTTCTCAGCCCCCAGGTGGCCTCCCAATGCTTCGTTATGCGCCAAATCTAGTACCATCCTCCGAAAAGTTTGAGGAACAAGCAGCTGTTCTACCACCTCGTCTCTTACTTTTGAGACTCGATACAGTAGATCTCCATTTACTGAAAAATGGGGAAATCTCTCATCAGCCCCAGGCTCCTGGGACACTCCGTTCATTACGGTTACCTGCTCTCTAGCGTGGGATAGCGTGGGATCTCGCATCTGTGCAGTAATAAATGTCCCTTTTGATACATCCAGATCGGGGAGCCTAGATTGGGGAGAAGATTCCTCATCATCCTCGCCCAACATAATTTGTAATGGGGAATCTTCCCCCCCCTCAGAAACCAGCTCAGGGTCCCGAAATGGACGTTCGGACATCCTTTTATCAACTTGCGCCAATACATTATCATTTTTCAATAACACATTTTCTTTCAAACCTTGACCATCAGTCTCTATTGGAGAGGGAGTAGGGGCTAAGACATCTCTAACAGACGTCCCCCTTACCCTCTCCAAAAGTTCCCAAAACAGTGGAAAGTCTCTTCCCAAAACCACCTTACACATTAGGTTTCTTACCACTCCAACGGCATGAGTGATTGTCCCACAGTCAGTCGCAATCAGTACGGGAACCACCGGATAAGTCTTTGTGTCTCCATGGATGCATACCACCTTCAGTGGTTTTAGTCCAGAAATAATTTTCGTTTTAATGAGATCAGCGTGCACCATGGTCACCATACTGCCTGAGTCCAGCAAGGCTTTCGTAGGTACCTGGTTCACACTGATAGTGCAAACAAAGTTTTCCTGGCACTCCGCCAGGCACACATCATGAGCAAAATATGAAACCCTCCGCAGTACATCACACTGCATGGGCTCCTCCTGTAGTGGACACTGGGCTCTGGTATGGCCCCACGCAGAACATCGCCAACACTGGATAGCACCTCCCCTCCTAGGTGCAGAAACAGGTGGCAGCCCCTGAGTGGCTCCTGGGGGCCCTTCCCTGTTACTGGAGGTGTTGGTTCCAGGGTTCCATGCAGCACCCTTTCCAAAGGAAGATAACCTAGCAACACGGGATGAGGTGGGGCCCGCCTGGCCCTTTGGAGATAGCAGATCCTCCACGACAGTGTATCTCTCCACCATCTCCACCAGCTGCTCCGCTGTTTTGGGGTCCCCATGACTGACCCAGCGTTGTAGGTCCACTGGTAAGGCACGCAGAAACCGATCCAACACAAATCGCTCCACCATCTGGGCACCGGTGAGGACCTCTGGTTGTAGCCATTTTGTCACCAGTTGAACTAGGTCATGCATCTGGGACCTGGCTGGCCGATCCAACAGGTATTTCCAACTGTACACCCGCTGGGCCCGAACCGCTGTTGTTACACCTAGCCGGGCCAGGATCTCCGCCTTTAACCGATCATAGTCCCGAGCGTCTGCAGGGGTGAGGTCGTAGTAGGCCTTTTGGGGTTCTCCTGTCAGGAACGGTGCAAGGAGTCCAGCCCATCTGTCTCTCGACCATCCTTCCCGCTCTGCAGTCCTCTCAAAGGTCTTAAGAAAGGCTTCCACATCATCGGTGGGCGTCAACTTCTGCAGAAAATGACTGGCTCTTACCATCGCTTGGTTGCTAGGGGCAACTCCGGCTGCCTCTCGCCCTTGGGCCATCTGTCGCACCGCCTCAAGTAGCATTTTAGCTTGTGCTTCCGAGGCCTCTCGTAAGGCTTCTGTGGCTTGCTGTTGTGCCGCAGCTTGCGCCTCTGCGGCCCGCTGTTGAGTCGCTGCTTGTGCCTCTGCGGTCTCTCGTAGGGCTTCTATGGCTTGCTGATGTGCCGCAGCTTGTGCCTCTGTGGCTTGCTGTTGGGTCACCATGCTTGCCTGCTGAGCCACCATACTCTGCTGCAGCTGTAAAGTTGCCAAGGCCAACTGCTTCACCACTTCCTCCATGATGCACACAAGGAGACTGGCCCTTTAAATGTCACTTTTTAAACGGGAATTTTTTTATTTTTTTTCCTCTCTGCAGTGCTGCGCTGCCCGCATCCGAGCACCAGTTGTAAAGTTTGGGGTTCGCAGCCAGCACGCAGTACACAGTTTGTATGAAAACAAAGTCCATTTATTTTTACCAGCAGGAAATTAAACAGCTTGACATCAGCAGTAAACGGAATATAACAGGAAGCTTACTTCAGCTTTGGTATAGGTAAAGTCCAGTTTGTTCAGACACAGCAAGTCTCCAACAGGACCAAACCACACATAAATCACAGTCCAGTGTGTGGCCTGGCCTTCAGCAAGCTTTCAGCAATCTTATTTGCAATACTCTTGAGACAAGAGTTTCAGTAGCCAGCATGCTACTCCTCCAAACACCCACCCTGACTGCCTGTCAGAGCAGTCCTTATGACTCTCATTACCTGAGCTGAACAGCCCAGAGGAAACAGGTGTGGCCCGAGGTGGGATGGGAAGGCCCGCCCTTCCTTCCCTCCCATCCCAGGAGTCCGGCCCTGAAAAGAAAAAACACACAGGCAGCAATTGCTTGCTGCCTATAAAACCCGGGCTCCTTTCCACGGACCACACGTGCTTAAAGGGACCAGAGTCCAAACAGCGGGGAAACATATCTCCCGTCCAGGACCCAGCCTTGATGACCTCTACAATTCTCATATTGTGTGTGTTGCTGTATATATTTGTATAGATAGTTAGATAGTCAGGGTTCTGGTATTTGTGGTGCACCACGCGTTGTTTGATTGTATATTGTATGTGTATGGTGATCTGCATATGTTCACTTGCATTATTGTAAATAAAACACATTTATTATTCTACTCTGTTGTGCAGACTTCAGTATTTCCATTGTGATCTTCTGGTTTTGTTTAAACCAAAACGATTGCCATGCAGAGATCGTGGATCTGCCTGTCTGGTTCCAGTCACGACCACGATCTGCATGGCCAATCGTTACAGAATGACCTAGCCTACCCATATATTGATCACAGAAATACTGCAGATTCATCTATCTGTACAAAGAGTTGGAGTTTTGATGATGTGCACTACTATGCCTTGGTTGCTGAAGAAAGCAAAGATTATTCCTTCCTGTATTTTGCAGCTTATCCCAGAAAGCAGCTTCAGCAGTTATTGGAGTTAGTGCAAAACTATGTTAATCAGAAAATCTTGTCTGCAGAAGAGGTGCAGGACTTGCTGCAGGTCCTTCAATGGTTGCTGAAAAGTAAATTATCCAAGGATAATTTTCTTGATCCTCCATTTAGCCCATCTGATATTACTGTTTTGACTTCTATTTTGAAAGATGACAGGGAATCTTTCTTTAACCTCCCTGGCGGTTCATTTCTGTCTGGAATTAGGAGTCAAAAGCGGTACATTTTTTTTTCAAGAATTTTAGACCTCCAATTCTTAAGTCTTAACTCACCAAAATATATCAGAATAGAGGCCTGGTAGACATTCTGCATATAAATAAAAGACTGGAACACAAATTTGCTGAAATAATAAAATTTATCAATAAACTGAAAAAATAGGAAAACTGTACAAATAAGGCAGCAAGAAGATAATTATACACATTATGTACATGTATACTTAGTACACCTCCCGTGTATGATAAATTTTAAAGCAGGGAGCAGCACAGAGTCCAACATTGCAGTCAGGGCAGTAGATGCGCGACTCCTTCCTGACTTTTTTGCCCCTCTCATCGGTCTTAGAGCAGCACACCACACATGTCCTGGTTGGTGTGTTTTTTTTGGCGGTGGGAGGTATGTGCTCCGGGAAGTGCCGGCCAGTGAGTCGCTCCGGGTTAACGACATAGGAGGCACGTCGCCCAGTTCTGGCATCTGCGGCAGTCTGGTACCGCAAACAGATACACTCGCACATCCTCCATATGTAGTCCGCGTGAGTAATTGGCCTTTCACTGCGCTGCTTGTAGAGTATATAAGAATTCCACAGAGACTGCTCCAGAAGATGTCGGAATATCTTTTTATAGTACTTCTTCTGCTGCTTGCGGACTGCGGGATAAAATGTCACTGCTTGGTCCGCTCTGTCCACTCCACCCATTGTTTGGTTGTAGTCCACCACAACCTGCGGCTTCTGTATTTCCTTTCCTCCTCTCGTTTTGGTGGGAACAGTGGAGGTGTCGTGGACCGTGGAAAGGAGACAAACGTCTTTTTTATCCCGCCAGCGGAGAGCCAGCATCTTTCCTTTCTGCCAAGCAGCTATGTCCCCTGGTTTCAATTTCTGCTTCCCAAAAGATGTAGGCATCTCCCGCCTGTTCGGCCTAACTGTGCCGTAGGCATCAGTGCGACGCTTTATGAGGATCTCAAAGAGTTCCGGGGAAGAATAAAAATTGTCCGTGGTGACACAATATCCCTTGTCCAGTAACGGCTCAGCAAGTGATAAAACGGAACTTGTCGCCACTCCGTAGTCGCTGAACCGGGGATTGAACTTTGTTCCCTTTCCGGTGTACAAAACTGTATTCCAGATGTACCCGGTTGAAGACTCACACAACATATAAGATTTGATTCCAAAGCGGGCCCGCTTAGAAGCTATAAATTGCAGCCAGCTCAGCCTCCCCTTGTAAGCCATCAGGCTCTCATCCACGGATATATCCCGCTCTGGAACATACGTGGTCCTGAAGTTCTCCACCACCATCTCGTACACTTCCCAGATTTTTTTCAGTTTGGGAGCAGGGTGAGTGGACTCCTCAAAGGTGTCGTTATTGGCGAAATGGAGAAATTTCATGATGAGCGAAAACCGGTACTCGCTCATCACCGTACCAAAGAACGGGGTCGCTATCATTTTGTTGGTGGTCCAATACCACTTCTGCAGGGGCTTCCCCACCACCCCCTGCAGAATGATAAGTCCCAAAAATAGCCAAATATCTTCTTTGGTGACCGGCTCCCAGGTCCTGCTTCTTGAGAAGGGGCGTCGTGGAGCAGCCAGTTGTTGGGTGGCATAACGATTAGTCTCCTCCACAATCTTCTCAATAACGGCCTCATCAAAGAAGAGCTGCAGGTAGGCCAGGGGGTTGTGCTCACACACTTTCTTCAGGCCAGGCTCCCCAGTAAAAGGAAAACGGGGGGGCGGTGGCGGTGCCTGAGAAAGGTCAACGGGGCACCAGACCCGGACATCGCTAACATCCGTGGTGATGGAATCACTCTCGCTGTCGCTACCTGGGTCGGATGAGAGGTCCCCAGGTGCGTCACTGTCGCTTGAGTCCGCCAGTGACTGCAAATCGCTGTCCTCCAACTCCACCAGCGATTCCGCAGCGAGCTGCCTTCTTGAAGCGGACGCCATAGCAAACTACAGGCAGACAGAGGTCGGTGAAAACGGCAGGCAGAGAGTTGTCAAAATCCAGGCAAAAATCGGTACACAGTAAATCAATCAAAGTCCAGGCAAAATCAGTGCAGGGAGAAGGCAAAGAGAATAGTCAAAAATCCAGGCAAAAATCAGTAACGGGTATCCAATAATCAGTAATCAATCAATCAGCAACTCACAGATCAAACAGCCAGCAGCCACGGTCTCCAGAGAGCAAATGGCAACATTGAATTGAATACAAACTAACTTGTATTCAATTCAATGCTACTTGTGGCCAATCAGATCACTTGTCATTTTTTTTTGTTTTCATTTCTGCCTCCCTACCCCTGTGGCCAATCAGATCATTTGTGTCATTTTTATTTTTTTTCCTCTCCCTCCCCCTGTGGCCAATCACATTGTTTATTATATGTGACTGTTTTATTTCTCCCTCCCTAC
This sequence comes from Hyperolius riggenbachi, assembly GCF_040937935.1. Taxonomy (NCBI): domain Eukaryota; kingdom Metazoa; phylum Chordata; class Amphibia; order Anura; family Hyperoliidae; genus Hyperolius; species Hyperolius riggenbachi. The sequence goes on along the minus strand of NC_090653.1, from coordinate 35,368,195 downwards.
CCCCTGTGTCCAATCACAGTCATTTATTTTATTTTTTTTTTTTCCCTGACTCCCTCCCTCCTTCCCCCATGACCCCACGCCGCCGCACAACGTCACGCCGCCGCTCCATGACCGCCGCTCCATGACCGCCGCTCCACTGATAGGCCGCCGGGTCCCCGGAAGATCAGCCAGGTAATGGGGACTCCGGCGGCCGGGAGGGAGAAGCCTGGGTCCCGCTGTGCAGCGCGATCAGCGCGCGGGACCCAGAGAGACACTGCGCGTCATGTGTTTAGCCAGCCCGACCTGTGTTCGGGCTCACCGCTTTCAGCACACAAAGCGGAGCCCGAACACAGGTCGGGCTTACCGCCAGGGGGGTTAAAGGGATACTGTAGGGGGGTCGGGGGAAAATGAGTTGAAGTTACCCGGGGCTTCTAATGGTCCCCCGCAGACATCCTGTGCCCGCGCAGCCACTCACCGATGCTCCGGCCCCGCCTCCAGTTCACTTCTGGAATTTCTGACTTTAATGTCAGAAAACCACTGCGCCTGCATTGCCGTGTCCTCGCTCCCGCTGATGGCACCAGGAGCATACTGCGCAGACCAAAGACCATACTGGACTTGTGCAATACACTCCTGGTGACATCAGCGGGAGCGAGGACACGGCAATGCAGGCGCAGTGGTTTTCTGACTTTAAAGTCAGAAATTCCAGAAGTGAACTGGAGGCGGGTCCGGAGCATCGGTGAGTGGCTGCGCGGGCACAGGATGTCTGCGGGGGACCATTAGAAGCCCCGGGTAACTTCAACTCATTTTCCCCCGACCCCCCTACAGTATCCCTTTAAGTTCTACTCCAAGAAAGACAAACATATTATGCAAGCTTGTGTTCAATCCCTTCAATCATTAATTGATTTAAGAATATGCAAATTTGAAAAAACCTCATTGTTAATGTCTGCCTGGGAAGAGATGTTAATTTCCCAATGCAAACCTTGTTCTGTGACAGCAAAGAATAAAATACAAACTGGTTCTTTGTCTGCTACAATTCAGTCCAGTCTTGATTCTGTTTCTGATGTAGTTCAGTCAAGTTCTATTAAGAGACAAATTCTCTGCCAGTTAGGAACCAATCTCGTTTAGAGCCTGTCTTTTGTGCAGCAGATATTAACTATCTTTTCGATCATTTGAAGGATAGGAAAAGTTTTCTAAACCACTATTCTAAAATGGAAAGTTCTTGTCTGCTGAAATATGTGCATGCTGTGGAAAGGATGAGTGGTTACAAATTGTGTCCGCAAGAAGCCGCCTCTGCTCTGATCCAAGGTTGGAAGGAAATCTTGTCATTTGATTCAAATGCAGATGCAGGCATGCATGTGATTGAGGAATCAAATGAGTGGAGAGATTGCAGCAATGGAGTCAGTTTTGATTTTACTGCAGAAGAGATCAATGCTTATTATGGTTATTTGAAGAATGATAGGGAAGAGTTTATGTCATTTTATTTGCAACAAGATGAGGAGTTTATTAGGAATTGTATCTGTGGAGTAAGATCTCTGATGGTTAATGCCTTGTGTGAGAATGAATCTGCCTCTGCTTTGATTGCCATCTGGCAAGAAATTCTTTCCTCTAAATTTCAATCTCATCCTCTCTCTGATAACCCTTATGTCCAGAGTGCACAACCTGCATGTCAGTTATCTGTACAAACTCCATTGCAAACTGCAGTCAGACCCACACCTTGATCCTGGCAAAAATCATTAGAAAACAAGTCATCATCCAAAAAGAAAAAAATTCTTTCCTACCAACTCCATTGAGCATGTGCAGCCTCCAGGCGATTCCAGTCGTGTGCAGCCTCCAGGCGATTCCAGTCGTGTGCAGCCTCCAGGCGATTCCAGTCGTGTGCAGCCTCCAGCCGATTCCAGTCGTGTGCAGCCTCCAGCCGATTCCAGTCGTGTGCAGCCTCCTTGCAGCTCCATACAAACTTCATCCAGCTCCATACGAACTTCACCTCGATCCGTGCAGACTTCAACCAGGTCCATGCAGACTCCAGGTGATTTGTGTCCTCAGCAATCTCCAGTCTGTCCTGAGCAGTCCTTCGCCTTTCTTTGTGGACTCTTTCATGGACTAGGTTTGCTGACAGTGGGTCAGCCTGCCAGGCCTGCAGAGCTCCAGAATGTTTATCCTGCAGTATCCAGTCCTGCAATCCAGCCCGCAGAGTGTTGCATCCAGCCCGCAGAGTGTTGCATCCAGCCCGCAGAGTGTTGCATCCAGCCCGCAGAGTGTTGCATCCAGCCCGCACAGGCTCAGTTCACACAGTTTGAGTGCCAGTCCGCACAGACTGTATCGGGATCTCAGCCAACGGTCCAGCCAAGCGCTCAGCCAACGGTCCAGCCAAGCGCTCAGCCAACGGTCCAGCCAAGAGCTCAGCCAACGGCCCAGCCAAGCGCTCAACCAAACGTCCAGATCCATGAGGTTACACAGGCTGCTGTCCTGTCTGAAACTACTGAGCCTGCTGTCCTGTCTGAAGCATCCCAACCTGTTAACTTGCCTAAAGTTATCCCGTATTCTGTTTTGCCTGAGGTTATGCAGCCTTCACAGACTTTTGTTGCTACTGTTCTTGCTTCTCCTGGTAGTGCCTGGTCTGCTGGACTACTTGAGGGCACCCAGTTTACCATCCAGCCTGTTGCTGCCCTGCCCGAGACTATTCAGTCTGTTGCTAATCTGCCTGCAGCATTACCTGAAGCTTTCCAGTTAACTGCTCAGATGTCACAGACCTCTGCTGTTGCTTCCAAGTCTGGGGACTCTGCTGTTGCTTCCAAGTCTGGGGACTCTGCTGTTGCTTCCAAGTCTGGGGACTCTGCTGTTGCTTCCAAGTCTGGCGACTCTGCTGTTGCTTCCAAGTCTGGCGACTCTGCTGTTGCTTCCAAGTCTGGCGACTCTGCTGCTGCTTTCAAGTCTGGTGACTCTGTTGCTGCTTCTGAGTGTACCCAGTCTGCTGCGGCTGCCGCTTCTGAGGATATCCAGTCTGCTGCCGCTTCTGAGGATATCCAGTCTGCTGCCGCTTCTGAGGGTATCCAGTCTGCTGCCGCTTCTGAGGGTATCCAGTCTGCTGCCGCTTCTGAGGGTATCCAGTCTGCTGCCGCTTCTGAGGGTATCCAGTCTGCTGCCGCTTCTGAGGGTATCCAGTCTGCTGCCGCTTCTGAGGGTATCCAGTCTGCTGCCGCTTCTGAGGGTATCCAGTCTGCTGCCGCTTCTGAGGGTATCCAGTCTGCTGCCGCTTCTGAGGGTATCCAGTCTGCTGCCGCTTCTGAGGGTATCCAGTCTGCTGCCGCTTCTGAGGGTATCCAGTCTGCTGCCGCTTCTGAGGGTATCCAGTCTGCTGCCGCTTCTGAGGGTATCCAGTCTGCTGCTCCAGTTGTTGCTTCCAAGTCTGCGGTTCCAGTTGTTGCTTCCAAGTCCGCAGTTCCAGGGGTTGCTTCCAAGTACGGTGTTCCTGCGGATCTCAAGTCTGCTCCGGCTCTTCTTGATCCTGATGGGTTCCAGTCTGTTCCTGCTCCTCCGGATCCTGATGATCTCCACGCTGCTGATGTCTCTGTTTCCCAATCTGTGTTTCTGCGTGACTCTTGCCAGTCACATCATGTCCAGGCTGTCCAGCCTCTAAAGACTCCGGTGGTCCATCCATATTTTATGTTTTTTGATTTCTCTCCCTCCCTGCCCACCCAGCCTCGGTTTTTCTATTGGGACCCAGGTGGGGCTAACTCTGGAGATCGTGTGGAGCATTCGGAGTTCGCTCCTAAAGAGGGGGGTACTGTAATGATCTCTGCCTGTGTCATCCTGCTGGTGGCAGCACTAAGGAGCTTGAGGTGGACTTCCGCTGGCTACCAGCAGATGGCTCTCATATGGCTGGGAGCAGTGCAATTCCTAGGCTCACCAGCAGATGGAACTGTAAAAGATTCTGGTCAGTCACCTGAGCAATGTGCTGCATATTTAAGGCCGGACTTCCTAGCAGCACATTGCTAGGTCATTTTGCTTCTTGATTCCTTGCAGGGTTGTGACTCTGGCCAACCTTCCTGAACTCTGTTCCTGCATTCTGATCTCCTGGTATTGATCCTTGCTAGTCTGACTATTCTCTGCTTTCAGACATTGTACTTTGTATTCTCTGATTATTGATCCTGGCTTGTATGACTATTCTCCTGTGTTCTGATTCTGCTGAGACGTGTCTGTATATATTGTATTATTGTATATATTCTCAAATTGTGTGTGTTGCTGTATATATTTGTATAGATAGATAGATAGTCAGGGTTCTGGTATTTGTGGTGCACCACGCGTTGTTTGATTGTATATTGTATGTGTATGGTGATCTGCATTTGTACCCTTGCATTATTGTAAATAAAACACATTTGTTCTACTCTGTTGTGCAGACGTCAGTATTTCCATTGTGATCTTCTGGTTTTGTTGGAACCAAAACGATTGCCATGCAGAGATCGTGGATCTGCCAGTCTGGTTCCAGTCGCAACCACGATCTGCATGGACAATCGTTACATACGCCCCCTGCCGTCCTTCCTGAAATGCCTATCCTTGCTAAAATGCCCTGGAATCCTATCTAGCAATTTATGTCTGACCGCCAAACCCCCTGCTTTGCACGTGAAATTAAAGATGGCTCTGTTTATTTTCACTCTGGATCGGTTCATTACTTTTTTCTGGAATGGAGGGATGTCATTTCAGTATTGGGACAATCTCTCTGACTAAATTATAAATAACTGCAGGAAAAGTGCCATGTAGGAAAAATTGCCATGTCCATGTGAAAAGGGGCCTTTATTTCTAGTATCAGCAGATGCAATGACCTTGTACTGGCATTGTTACCCCCTATGTAACCAACAGTATATCTAGCTTATTAACTGTGGGAATATCAGCCAGATCCGTGCGCATAGAGACTTTATTTCTGGCATCATGAGATGCATGGGTATTATACCAATGCCATTACCCCCTCTGTGAACTAATATATCTGGCTCTTCATGCACTTTGACGAGCTGGCAAAATTTCTTTGCCAACCTCTCAACCATCAACACCAGGGCGTGATTTGTACTTTTTAGTGCCCCAGGCCAACTATCACCAGCCATGACCAACCAAGGATCTTAGCACACCAGCATCTTGGATTTTGGGCCTTAGTGGTGCTCCTGGACACTTGAAGAACTTTGTATTGTACTATTACCGGTTGAGCACCATGGCTGATTCAGAAGTACAGGTCGAGGATACTTTTTACTATTCCGGGACCCAAGCCGCTTCAATCCTGGCCTCCATTGAGACTGATACAACCTTCCTCTTAAAACCGGATGTGAAGCCCCTGCAGATTGAATATGAGGGTCTGAGGAGAGGATCCAGAGTTTAGTGATGTGTGGGTCCGTATATGGAATAAAGCATCTTATGATGCAATGCTGCCTATTATTGTAAGAATCCAGAAGGAGATACCTGAGCTGGATGAGAAAACAGTATCTACACTTCAATGGATCAAAGAATACATGATGGGGAAGATTATAAGAAATTTATTGAAGCCATTGATAAAAAAATGGTGGAGCCGCTAAAAGTCGAGGAGGAGATTCAAATTTAATCGTGATAAATCAGATTATGAGTCGGGTTACGTATATCCCTGGGAGAAACAGGTATGTTACACCATCCCAGAATAGACCAGCACGTCGCTACAGAAGGATACCGGGTAGAAGTCACCCTGGAGGAAGTGGATCGGGAGCCGGTACATCGGGCTCCGAGGAGGCTGCTACATCCAGGGATAACTCCCTGGCTCATCCCCAAGGCGCAGGAAGCGCAGAGGGAGCCGTAAATACAGGCGGAGGACCCAAAAACAAACCTCCCAGGAACCCAATGAATCTCAGGCCCAGGAGGGGCAGATGACTACGTCTAATCTGATGGTAAATATTTCCTCCCATGTGTTATCTGAGGTTGAGGAACGTGTGCTTAACTATAGCTTGTCTTATAGTCCAACTTTTTTGCCTGACTTTTTTAAATTGGAACAAGACTTATACCGTTTTTTCCGCTCAATTAAATTGAAACATTTTTTTTGCCACTCTTCCACAGGCCTCAGTTTTTTAGAGATTTTGGGAACACAGGCTGTGATGCATTACGCTTGAGAGACACTAGTCTACGTAACTCAAGTACTTTCAAACCTCCTAGTCATGCCATTATTGATGTTTATACCTCTAAAGTAATGGAGAACTTGTTAGCTATTGAGCGTTATTACAAGAATGGTGTGTTTCGTGTTTCTCATAACTTGTCTAAATCTGAGACCTCTGTCCTTAGAGCTTTGCAGAACAATAAGGAAATCGTTGTTTGTCCAGCAGATAAAGGGGGAGCTATTGTTGTATTAAATCGTGATGAATACGTTGGTGAAATTGTTAGACAGTTGTCTGACCAATGTGTTTATGTAGAGCTACAATGTGACCCCTTGCCTAGAATCCAGAGACTGATATTGAGAGTGTTACGTGAAAAAATCTTCTATGAACTCACCGTACTACTAACAGAATACCTTGGGGTGTCTTCTTTCTAAAATGGAGTCATTTGTGGGGTTTCTATACTGTCCTGGCATTTTAGGGGCCCTAAACCGTGAGGAGTAGTCTTGAAACAAAATTTCTCAAAATGACCTGTGAAATCCTAAAGGTACTCATTGGACTTTGGGCCCCTTAGCGCAGTTAGGGTGCAAAAAAGTGCCACACATGTGGTATCGCCGTACTCGGGAGAAGAAGTACAATGTGTTTTGGGGTGTATTTTTACACATACCCATGCTGGGTGGGAGAAATAACTCTGTAAATGGACAATTGTGTGTAAAAAAAATCAAAAGATTGTCATTTACAGAGGTATTTCTCCCACCCAGCATGGGTATGTGTAAAAAATACACCCCAAAACACATTATACTACTTCTCCCGAGTACGGCGATACCACATGTGTGGCACTTTTTTGCACCCCAACTGCGCTAAGGGGCCCAAAGTCAAATGAGTAACTTTAGGATTTCACAGGTCATTTTTGTTTCAAGACTACTCCTCACGGTTTAGGGCCCCTAAAATGCCAGGGCAGTATAGGAACCCCACTAATGACCCCATTTTAGAAAGAAGACACCCCAAGGTATTCCGTTATGAGTATGGTGAGTTCATAGAAGTTTTTATTTTTTTGTCACAAGTTAGCGGAAATTGATTTTAATTGTTTTTTTTCACAAAGTGTCATTTTCCGCTAACTTGTGACAAAAAATAAAATCTTCTATGAACTCACCATACTCCTAACGGAATACCTTTAGGTGTCTTCTTTCTAGAATGGGGTCATTTGTGGGGTTCCTATACTGCCCTGGCATTTTAGGGGCCCTAAACCGTGAGGAGTAGTCTTGAAACCAAATGTCGCAAAATGACCTGTGAAATCCTAAAGGTACTCATTGGACTTTGGGCCCCTTAGCGTACTTAGGGTGTAAAAAAGTGCCACACATGTGGTACCGCCGTACTAAGGAGAAGTAGTATAATGTGTTTTGGGGTGTATTTTTACACATACCCATGCTGGGTGGGAGAAATATCTCTGTAAATGACAATTGTTTGATTTTTTTTACACACAATTGTCCATTTACAGAGAGATTTCTCCCACCCAGCATGGGTATGTGTAAAAATACACCCCAAAACACATTATACTACTTTTCCTGAGTACGGCGGTACCACATGTGTGACCCTTTTTTTGCAGCCTAGGTGCGCTAAGGGGCCCAACGTCCTATTCATAGGTCATTTTGAGGCATTTGTTTTCTAGACTACTCCTCACGGTTTAGGGCCCCTAAAATGTCAGGGCAGTATAGGAACCCCACAAGTGACCCCATTTTAGAAAGAAGATACCCCAAGGTATTCCGTTAGGTGTATGGCGAGTTCATAGAAGATTTTATTTTTTGTCACAAATTAGTGAAAAATGACACTTTGTAAAAAAAAAAACAATAAAAATCAATTTCCGCTAACTTTTGACACAAAATAAAATCTTCTATGAACTCGTCATACACCTAAAAGAATACCTTGGGGTGTCTTTTTTCTAAAATGGGGTCACTTGTGGGGTTCCTATACCGCCCTGGCATTTTACGGGCCCTAAACCGTGAGTAGTCTGGAAACCAAATGTCTCAAAATGACTGTTCAGGGGTATAAGCATCTGCAAATTTTGATGACAGGTGGTCTATGAGGAGGCGAATTTTGTGGAACCGGTCATAAGAAGGGTGGCCTTTTAGATGACAGGTTGTATTGGGCCTGATCTGATGGATAGGAGTGCTAGGGGGGTGACAGGAGGTGATTGATGGGTGTCTCAAGGGGTGGTTAGAGGGGAAAATAGATGCAATGAATGCACTGGGGAGGTGATCGGAAGGGGGTCTGAGGGGGATCTGAGGGTTTGGCCGAGTGATCAGGAGCCCACACGGGGCAAATTAGGGCCTGATCTGATGGGTAGGTGTGCTAGGGGGTGACAGGAGGTGATTGATGGGTGTCTCAAGGTGTAATTAGAGGGGGGAATAGATGCAAGCAATGCACTGGCGAGGTGATCAGGGCTGGGGTCTGAGGGCGTTCTGAGGGTGTGGGCGGGTGATTGAGTGCCCTAGGGGCAGATAGGGGTCTAATCTGATAGGTAGCAGTGACAGGGGGTAATTGATGGGTAATTAGTGGGTGTTTAGGGTAGATAACAGATGTAAACACTGCACTTGGGAGGTGATCGGACGTCGGATCTGCTGGCGATCTATTGGTGTGGGTGGGTGATCCGATTGCCTGCAAGGGGCAGGTTAGGGGCTGAGTGATGGGTGGCAGTGACAGGGGGTGATTGATGGGTGGCAGTGACAGGGGGTGATTGATGGGTGGCAGTGACAGGGGGTGATTGATGGGTGATTGATAGGTGCTTGACAGGTAATCAGTGGGTTATTACAGGGAAGAACAGATGTAAATATTGCACTGGCGAATTGATAAGGGGGGGTCTGAGGGCAATCTGAGCGTGTAGGCGGGTGATTGGGTGCCCGCAAGGGGCAGATTAGGGTCTGATCTGATGGGTAACAGTGACAGGTGGTGATAGGGGGTGATTGATGGGTAATTAGTGGGTGTTTAGGGTAGAGAATAGATGTAAACACTGCACTTGGGAGGTGATCGGACGTCGGAACTGCGGGCGATCTATTGGTGTGGGTGGGTGATCAGATTGCCCGCAAGGGGCAGGTTAGGGGCTGATTGATGGGTGGCAGTGACAGGGGGTGATTGACGGGTGATTGATGGGTGATTGACAGGTGATCAGGGGGGATAGATGCATACAGTACACAGGGAGGGGGGGTCTGGGGAGAATCTGAGGGGTGGGGGGGTGATCAGGAGGGAGCAGGGGGCAGGGGGGGGGGGATAAAAAAAAAATAGCGTTGACAGAAAGTGACAGGGAGTGATTGATGGGTGATTAGGGGGGGGGGGATTGGGTGCAAACAGTGGTCTGGGGGGTGGGCAGGGGGGGTCCTGAGGGGTGCTGTGGGTGATCATGGGGCAGGGGGGGGAAATCAGTGTGCTTGGGTGCAGACTAGGATGGCTGCAGCCTGCCCTGGTGGTCCCTCGGACACTGGGACCACCAGGGCAGGAGGCAGCCTGTATAATACACTTTGTATACATTACAAAGTGTATTATACACTTTCCGTGCGGCGATCCGGGTGCTAGTAACCAGCCGGCACTTCCGAACGGCCGGCGGGTTACAGCGTGAGGGGGGCGGAGCCAGGCGCCGGTGGCCGATCGCGTCACGAATGATGCGATCACGCCGCCCATGCCCCTACAAGGACCGCCGCCATTTGTCAATACGGCGGTCCTTGCGGGGTCCACTTCCCGGCCGCCAATTGTCAATACGGCGGTCGGGAAGTGGTTAAAGCATGTGGCCATAGTGTTTCTCAACTTAGGGTAATGGCCATTGATGGGGTATGTGCCCAATGGAGGGGAGGAGAGCTTAAAGAGCTGCTACGCAGAGAGGCTGGCTGGATCAGGCGATTGGATGCTATGGGGAGGGCGGGACTTAATCGAGAGACAGATTTGGGATTCTGTGTGTAATCTATTTTTGCCTTGACCGTGTATTTTCTATTTATAATGAATTTGGGTATCTGTAATTATTTATTGTTTTCATTGATGTTTTATTGTATTTTACAGACCAACATGGGAGTGATTGGAGCAAGTGAGGAGTTCCCCTTTAACCTCGCAGTGGTATGGTGAGTGCTGTGGTCTGTGTATAGTGTTTGTGTGCGCCCAGGTTGCTATGGCAATATGGGTGGAGATCTGGCCGCATTAGCACCGCCTGTCGTGATGATGCGGGGGCTGTGGGTCACTATGCGACGTTCTGGGTGCATGTGATTGGCGATGCCGGTCAGCTGGTTTAGTCATGTGACTGAATCACATGACTTTGACGTCATACCGCTCGCCTCCGTGGATGGAGGCGGCGGCTAAAGAGACTATGCTGCGCCTGTTCATTCGCAATGGCTACAGACAGCGGAGTAGTCTCACTTCTTCCTCATTGGTGAGTTTAAATTTAAAATATTTAGTGATTACTGGTCCTTCTTTTACAGTTATAGTCTCCCATCAGGTCCTCCAGTATGTATCTCCCATGATTGGTCACTGATCCGTTTTTTGGGGGCGGGTTTTGTACTATATATGTATGTTGTATGCACAGTATATGTATATGATCACTTAGCAACTTGACAAAGGCCGAAGAAGGCCGAAACAGCAGTCTGTTGTTGCTTATCATGTCTGCACTAATAAAGCCTTAAAGAACTATAGATACTCAGCGTGGTGCCAGTCCTTTGTGTGATACTATTTGCTGTAGCCCCCAGGTACCGGGGTGAGGATCTTGGCACACCAGCATCTTGGATTTTGGGCCTTAGTGGTGCTCCTGGACACTTGAGGAACTATGCTAAATTTCATTGTAAACTGTAAAGTTAGAGTACTTTTTTAAAATATTGCTCTGTCACATCTCAGCATATTCCAAGCAGTGAAACTCATAATTGGATTATTCTAGTTACAAATAGAGATGTAGCGAACGGTTCCAGGCGAACTTCGGTGGTTCGTGTTCGCCATGCAAAGGCGAACTTTTGCGGAAGTTCGATTTGCCGCATAATGCTCTATGGAGCAGAACTTTGACCCTCTACATCACAGTCAGTAGGCATATTGTTGCCAATCAGACTACACTCACGCCTGGAGCCCCACCCCCCTTATAAAAGGCAAGGTCCTTGTGCCGTTTTACTCACTCGTCTGCCTACACTAATTAGTTAAGGGACCGCTGCTACACACACTCTGCTAGGGAGAGTTTAATTAGGCTCTTGTATATTACTCACTACCTCCTACCCTTCCCTCCGGTAGGAGGGGAGGGTAGGAGGTAGTGAGTAATAGAGGGAGGAGGGTCTCATCTGCCAGAGAATTATAGTATTTCAAAAGCCAGCTTACATACCATGGCTGGGAACTGAACCCAGGTCTCACTGTGTGGTGGACAAGTACCTTAATCGCTGTACCACCAACACTTCTAACTGAAGCTAGCATGTACCATTTCTGCTCAATCCAAGAGAAACATTAGGGTTTCTTAAAGGGAACCTTAACTGAGAGTGATATGGATGTTTCCTGTTAAACAATACCAGTTGCCTGGCAGTCCAGCTGATCTCTGTGGCTGCAATAGTGGCTGAATCACACCCCGAAACAAGCATGCAGCTAATCCAGCCTGACTTCAGTCAGAGCACCTGATCTGCATGCTTGTTCAGGGGCTGTGGCTAAAAGTATTAGAGACACAGGATCAGCAGGCAATTCAGGCAACTGGTAATATTTTAAAAGGAAAAATCCATATCCTTCTCAGTTTAAGTTCCCTTTAAGGATTTGTAGCATAAAAGCCAACTCACATTGGTTGGGAATTGAACCCAGGTCTCACTGTGTGGTGGGCAAGTACCTTAACCGCTGTACCACCAACACTACTAACTGACGCTAGCCTAGCATGTACCATTTCTGCTCAATCCAAGAGAAAATTAGACAAGACAAATAACATTTATATCACGCTTTTCTCCTGGCGGATTCAAAGCACCAGAGCTGCAGCCACTAGGGCACACTCTATAGGCAGTAGCAGCGTTAGGAAGACTTGCCTAAGGTCTCCAACTGAATAGGTGCTGGCTTACTGAACAGACAGAGCCGAGATTCGAACCCTGGTCTCCTGTGTCAGAGGCAGAGCCCTTAACCATTACCCCATCCAGCCACTGCTTAAGGATTTGTAGCCAGGCATGGCCTTGCCTTTTGTGTTCAACAGTTGTCCAAAGAGAACCCCAGATAGCCAGGTAGATTCATCTCTCTCTCTCTCTCTCTCTCTCTCTCTTTGAGCATAAATGGATTGAGCATACAAGTACATGCTAGGCTGGCTTCAGCATGTAGTGTTGGTGGTACAGTGCCTGGCTATCTGGGGTTCTCTTTGGACAACTGTTGAACACAAAAGGCAAGGCCATGCCTGGCTACAAATTCTTAAGCAGTGGCTGGATGGTGTAATGGTTAAGGGCTCTGCCTCTGACACAGGAGACCAGGGTTTGAATCTTGGCCCTGTCTGTTCAGTAAGCCAGCACCTATTCAGTAGGAGACCTTAGGCAAGTCTTCCTAACGCTGCTACTGCCTATAGAGTGTGCCCAGGTGGCTGCAGCTCTGGTGTTTTGAGTCCGCCAGGAGAAAAGCGTGATATAAATGTTATTTGTCTTGTCTAATTTTCCTCTTGGATTGAGCAGAAATGGTACATGCTAGGCTAGCTTCAGTTAGTAGTGTTGGGGGCACAGCAGTTAAGGTACTTGCCCACCACACAGTGAGACCTGGGTTCAATTCCCAGCCACGGTATGTAAGCTGGCTTTTGAAATACTATAATGCTCTGGCAGATGAGACCCTCCTCCCTCCGGTAGGAGGGAATGGGGAGGAGGGAAGAGAGCAGAGTAGGCCTGTAATTGAAAATTGACCTTAAAATAGGGGTTTATGTAAAATCTAGATTTTTGCCTGGGACTTTTGATGTGTATTTCAGTCAATCGTGTCTGCCTCCAGGTATTAGATTCCTTGAAACATGTTTCTATCATTTTTCCAGCCGGTAGAATTTTTTCTATTTTTCAAAGTTCGCCTCCCCATTGAAGTCTATTGCGGTTCGTGAACTTTTTCACGAACCGAACCTTTCGCGGAGGTTCGCGAACCGAAAATCGGAGGTTCGCGACATCACTAGTTACAAAAAGCCAGAACATTCTTGTTTATGTTAGTGCGTGGCCTTGACATTTGAAAGATGCTTCTGTGTAAAGACTGGGAACAAGTTAAAACTCACATTACTGCAGTAATTATATATGTACACTTTCTTAATTATTACACATAGATATTATTAATCTAAATATTAATAATCAATACAGTCCTAAAGAAAGAAATAGTTATTGTTAAACCCTATATAATATAATTTAATTGAATACTTTCAAATACATTTAAAAGCTGGTGATGCTTTGAGACGGTAAAACATTCTCATGTTATGATTCTGGAGGGTTGTTGACGTGTTCTAGTCTCAGCTAGCTGATAACACATGATGTTTTGGGAACAGGCTTCATAAAATATTAAACAAAGAAGGTGTTTTCCCAATTAGTTAAAGATGATTCAATAATGCCACCTGGCGGTTTCATAGTCTTATAAAATTAATATTATTAATACAGATTGTTCTGAAATGCTGACATCTGTCGGTTGAAGTTATTATATTTATTCATAAGAAAGGCAAATATATAGAACATGATTTTATATTATTAAGATTTAATATGCAATTATTTCTTATATGATTGTTTTAAGAAGAATTATATAATAAGCTTAATATTTAAATAAGTATATTAGAAGCCCTGTATGTTTCAATAAGCCCTAAATTGTTGAAGACTCTCACAGGTCTGTGTTAGTGTCAATTTGACCAAGCTTATGTCTGGGAAAATACCGAGACATTCCAACCTAATTAGCAGAGAACACTTTATCAGAAATGCGTCATAAATGACATTGTTTAATATTTTTGAATGCCCAAAGTCTGGGTCAAAAAAGTCAACCAGCAGACAAGATGGCTGGTGACGTCCATTTTTAATTAACAGCGTCAGAAATGACCATATATCAAATGTCAAGCACCCCAAATGACGCTAATTCCCACAACATAAGGTAATTAACCACTTCGGCACCGGCCGTGTAACCCCCCTTAAGGACCAGGGCAATTTGCATGGAGGGGGGGCACGTTTGGTGGGGTCGAGCGGCCGTATCCTGTATGTGGCTGGCTGGGCATGGTGTCCCCCATGGAGGCAGGTGTCCCCCCTGTAGCTGGCAGCTTTCACTCACCTTCCAGGCTCCAGCGATGAGCCACAGTAGCCACCTCTTCTCCAGCCAGCATCTCCGCTCCAAATGATGCTCAGGTCCGGGTCGCGGCTTGATGATGTCATCAAGCCGGGACCCGGCGCTGACGTCAGACGGAGCAGAGATGCCGGCCAGAGCAGAGGGGGGCGCCGATCGTCGCTGGAACGGCAGGGAGGTGAGTGGATCCTCTTCTTTTCCCCCCTGCCGCCGCTGTCAAAGTGATCACGACGATCCGGCGGCGATCGTAGTGATCACGTGATCAGCAGCCATACGCGATGGCTGCTGATCACTCGGGGGAGATGCCAGCTGTCATATGACAGCTTAATCTCCCCCTCCGGGTGCACACGATCGTGTCGGGATGGTTTGTTAGCGTGGACGTTGAATCAACGTCCGGTCAGAACTATAGCACCTCCTGCTGGACCTTGATTTAACGTACCTGGTCCGCAAGTGGCTAAGTAATTTATAAACAAGAATATTATGATTTAGGTATTCAAACATGATAAAGCATTGATGCATTGAAGCTTTAGCCAATCAGAACCTGGGATTCAGGGAAATTCCAGATTAGGCAGCCATATTGCATCCAATGCCTATAAAAGTAGGAGCTGAAAGCTCATAGTTTGCAGAAGCCCAACAATCTCCTGAGAAGACACATGAGGCAGAAGCTACCTTCCCACAAGTGGTTCTAGATGCTGAAGAGATGACAGAGAAGGGGTAATATGCTTAGTATTCTGGTGATTTACTTTATTAATTTTTCAGCATTAAGTTTTGTTAAGATGTTAGCAAGAAGTTTTTTTAGAAGTTATTTTTTATGCTATTTTTTTTTTTTTAGAAGATTACTACTAAGTTTTACACAGCTATTATATACACAGCTATTGATACAGTTGAGACTACTTTTGATCTTATTCTACATAACACAACTGTTATATTCTTTTTTTGAATGTACTTGGAAGATTGATGAACACTTGGCTATATAGGCCTTGATAAGATGGAATACTGTTAGAAGGAAACTACTTGGAACTGTTCATATTTTGTATATATGCTGTATGATAAGCAAATACAATTTTTTTTATATAAAATCAAATACTGAGTGCTCTGATTCATTTCAAGGTACACCGTCAATATATAATTACTGTTATAGAGGGTTCAGACCCCGCTATGCCGGATTTATATGATAGCAACGCTTTAAAGGCTGGTCCTTTACTGAGTTAGCAATCATGAAAAAGGCAAGAACCGCTCAGGTTTTTGACACTAGTGGCACCTCCAAGAGAGACATCTGGTTTTCTACTGGCTTTAGAACTCTTTTTCAAACTTTCTGCAAAGAGAGTTCTAAAGATGTTGCCACCTGTGATACATTTTAAAATGTAAATCAGGGAGAGAAAATCTTTTACAATGGGCAAAGACTGACTGAACAATCTATAAAAATAAATCTATTCATTAACATTTTCACTACAGTTGTTTTTTAAATTAGTACAGCAGAATGAATCGGCAGCGCTTTCCTACAGAGGCTGGACCTGAATTAGCTATGTGCAAAGATGTGCAGAGCTCCACAA
Organism: Hyperolius riggenbachi; assembly: GCF_040937935.1. Lineage (NCBI taxonomy): Eukaryota > Metazoa > Chordata > Amphibia > Anura > Hyperoliidae > Hyperolius > Hyperolius riggenbachi. The sequence continues at coordinate 35,352,321 of NC_090653.1, read as the reverse complement.
TATGGACAACATGCATTCAAAACAGGTACAGCAAAGGAGGGCATTACATAATACATAGTACATAATTTGCATCTGTTTGCATTCAATGAATGTATTTAGCCTCTGTGGAGCTCTGCATGCCTCTGTTGGCTTACATTTCAGTTTGCAGCCTGAAGCGCTGTCACTTGTTTGATGTCCGTTTGAAGAAATGTGTATACCATTTATGATTAGCAGCACTAGGAACATTTCTGCACATATTATTTATACTGAAGCTAACACGCTCCTTTGCTGTACCTTTTTTGAATGCATGTTGTGTAATATTGTCCATATTGTGGAGTGTGGCAAAACCTATAATATTACTATGCTGTGTATTTTAAAATGTAATGTATCATGTGTATTGTGTACTCTGCCTTATGCTGGGAATACACGGT